>NW_011494670.1:3911946-3912346 GCF_000754665.1 Bison bison bison | reverse complement strand
GGCGCTGCCATTCCGGGCTTGGACCGCGCGGCGCGCGTGGGGCGGGAGCTGGGTGGCCGCGCGGGGACATCCGCACCGGGGACCCCCTGCGCCCCCTCGCCGCGGGCTGGCTACAAAAGTCATGCGAGCAGAGGTGGCGGCGGCGCGCATAAGAGGGGGCGCGCGTGGGGGGGCCTCCCACGCCGCGAGTGGGCAACCCCAAGGGATGGCGAAGAACGCCCCTCCCGCGCGGGGAAAGTACCCCAGTCCCCCGGCAGCCCGGCGTCCGCGGCCGGGAGACTAGAACTGGACGTGTCATTAGCAGGACAGGCAATGGTTTCAAAGCCCCAGGCCAATGACCATTAGCAGAGGCAGAGCTCGCTCCGTCCCCATCCCCCACCACCTCCACCCACCTTCCCCT
>NW_011494670.1:3902970-3911846 GCF_000754665.1 Bison bison bison | reverse complement strand
GACTGGATAAGGAATTTACTTCATAAAACAACAGGTGCCTTTATTTCACGTAGCCGTCCTAACGGCGTCTAATAACTGTTCCTAAAAGACTATATAAGGGACTGTGTAAGTATCAAATTCATAATTGACAACTTCATTATATGTAGTGATGAATACTAAAAGGACTCAAAAGCTACAAATAAATCTTTAAAATCAAATAATGGTAAAAAAAAAAAAAAACGTTCAATCCCACATTCCCATCCTCAGACATTTCTAGGCAGTATCACAGATGCACATTAGTGAATATAATTGGCTGAGAGAAACAGGACAGAGATAAAGGGGGAGAGAAGGAGGAGAGAAAAGGAAGAACAGAAGGGAGAGAGAGAAAAAAATAATAACTTCAGTAACACAAAATATAATCCAAGTTTGACAGTTGGATATAGAGAATTATTTTCTCATTTTGTTCCATGCTCCACAACATTCTCTTTGCAGTCAATGAGAACTCTACACTTGGGTGAGTTTTGAGAGGCTCACCAAAAGCTGAAAAATAACTCAGCAATTTTTAATATTAAAAGATTCAGGACTGCTAATAAGACTCCCTCTGAATGACTCAATCTGTAGCTTTCCCACATCAAAGGATGTAGTCGAATCAACAAATAAGAAGACTTTCTTTAGCCATTAATAGTTTTAATCTAACAAATGAAGATTAAGTCTTGGCCTAACAGTAGTTCAGACACAGCTACTACTTTATTCCTAGAGAGCTATATAGACTCTCACTTCATACTTTTCAATTTTATAGTGCTTTTTTATAGGAAATTAGAAGTACAGATAAAAGATTCAGCATTTCACAGTTAATTATTAAAAATAAAGATACCTAGGACCTCTATAAAATACAACCCAGGAACATTCTCACCTGAGAGGAAACCAAATTTGCAGAAAACACTTTCACTTTTACCTTTCTGACTGAAGGAAAGAAACATTCAAGTAGCAGAGTAATAAAGGAAATATAATTCCTTCATGAAACTTCTCCTAAGAGTAAACCGTAATGAAAGTAACCTAAGTTTTGTTCACTGTTATAAGCAATGTTCAACAAGGCACAAGTTTCAAAAGTTACAGCTATAAGTGTGTGTTTGTTTAATAAAATAAAAACTACAACAACCAAAAAAGAATCAACAATGTCAAAATGGATGGATGAGGTTCAGCTAGTGTGCATGTGATTGTGCGTGTGTGTATGTCTAAGCTTTCCTTACCCACAAGCCTTTCACTCTGCTCAATGCAGGAGGCACAAATGATTTTATGCACTGCCATTTTGTTTCCTTGTCTTGATAACCTCTGATGCCTTCCACATTTATATTTGAAGCCAAGGGTTTCAACAGACAGATAGTCTGAGTTAATATATGATGTTAACACGGCTTCCATGATCTATCCCCTTGCAATGAACTCAAAATGTTCAGATGATCCATGATCAAAATTAGCAAAAGGATTTTCATTGAGCTAAACGAGTAGGAATACCCTATATTTTCACTTTGTGAACTAAGAAAGTTAATACAATAAGATCACAATCCCTTATATGAAACCCTTAGGTCCAAGTACACATCAGATTTTTTGTGGGCTTTAAAAAGATCAGATTGAGCATATTGCATGCTTTATGTAACATTCGTAGCTCAATTTAGGTTAGTACTTCATTACGTACCATACTACTACTTACAGCAAAATATGTGAATATTCTAAGTGGGCTTTAAAAACTATTTTAAAAAGGCCCATGACAATCTGGGTCAGGTTTTGACATCAAGTGAGTTTTAATGTCAAACTTTTGGAAAAACAAAAACATTACTTTTTCAGAGGTATTTTTAGATACAAGATTGCAAATATATACCCAATACCACTCCAGATCAAGATACAGTTCACTAATTTATTAGAGATGAAAAAGTATGGCAAATTAAAATTCAGCAAAGTAAGATGTTCCTGGCAAATACATCCTTAAAAGCCAGGGAACAGCTGGGTGGTTCAGTTGTCAAGACTCTGCCTTCTCACTACTGAAGACCCGAGTTCAATCGCTGGTCAGGAAAGTAAGATCCCAGAAGCTGCAGGGTGCAGCCCCCCCCAAAAAAAAAAAAAAACCCTAGAAAGTTAGGAAATACAAAGGTTATTTCATTTTAATTTATTCAAATAAATTAAATGAACATTGAGACTACTTAAAAATAAATGTCTGTGTTAGAGGCAATGAGTATTCAAGTTTGAGAACCATAGTACTAATAGTCTTTGGTACTTCCCTTGCATTTAACCACAGGGTGCATATCCCCAGGCTTTTGATTTTCATACTGTTCAAGATTTCAGGGATTTAGGGTATTTCCCATCCATCCTCTCTCTAGTTTGTCCCTCTTTTCGATTAAAGTGCCATTTTGTATGATATAATTTGTTATGAACTTTGGATATAATGCTCCTCAATCTTCATGCCTTGACACAAACATGTTGTAACTGGTTGTGAAGAGTCCCCCCAAGTAATTAGTTATGAAAAATTAATGTACCACAGTTTAAAGGATTTTACAAGTATATATATGGGTGTATTCAAGATTTTCATCATAATAACATCACTCTTGCTTATTTTCTGACAGACTTTACTGAAAGGGAAAGAAATGGCTTTATCACACTGTGAACTACCTATATAGTCAACTGCATAATTTATCTATGTCTATCACCAAAGAATCATAGAGTCCCATATGAAAACATCAGTCGCATGCGTGTGGGTAGAAAGTTTGAGGAATGATGCTCTAAGACATTCCAGGATGCATCAAAGTCACTTGAGAGAAAGTCTAATGCTGTCAACTAACCATTCTGAATGGTGTCCTGTCCTGCGAGATATCTTTTTTTTAAAGAGGTACAAGAATCATTCCCCAAACTTCAAGAAGCACTGTACTTATATGTGGCATGCTTCAGCTGTTTTTTTCTTTTCTTCCCTTCTGGTTATTCTTATTTCCTTCAGTAATAACTTGCTTGTCCAGCACCCCACATTCAGTTAAAAATGCACCACTGCTTCATGATACTAGAGTTGAAACAAAAAACTGAAATGCACGGCCTTGAAAAACTTCAAACTTGGTGGGAGTTGGAGTGAGATGAGATATAACTATAAAAACATATCCTATTGAGTACTGTCTGTGGATAAGGGTCATTATAGACCTTACTGTCTTATGTAATTCTCATTCTGCTGTATGGTAAATATTAAGATGCCCTTTTGCACATATGATAATGGAAGTTTATTCTGTGTCCATATAAGCCCAAAGTCCCTCAGCTTATAAACTAGAGAGCCATCAAGAGTGAAACCCAGGGCTCTTCAGCTGCAAAGCCTCTGCTTCCTATTCTATACCTGCTACAGTGGAACATCTATGGAAGGGGATAAGGGTCCTCTGAGTATTGTAAACATGCTGACTGAAATACAGCCATACAATCTTGAAGCTCCGGAAGAGAGACCTCTGTAGTCAATAAACTCTAACTCCACATTCAAGTACGTAACGCCCATTCAATCTTTATCCATCAGTCCCTTAAATGAGAATTCCTCCAAGAGTATCAGGGGACCTCACAGCTGCTTCAGAATCACCAGCAGTATTAGTTAAAATGCAGATTCCAAGGCCCTACCCTAGATACACTGAATCAGAATATGAAGATGAGGGCTGGGGATTTCTATATTTTGCAAGCATACCGGTGTTTTTTTAATTTAAGTCATAAAATAAATTTCATGAATGACACTCTGTCTTTTAATAAAATAGTTTGAAACAGATTAGGTTTATAAAGGTTAGACAGGAATAGGAAATTATCAGAGCACTGCTCTTAGTACTGTTTCAGGAAACTTTTGTTCCAGGTTTTACATGTGTATTGGAATAGAAAAAGTATTTCTTACCACAAATCTCAAAAACATTTGAGAAATTCAGTTGTTTTAAGCAACTTTTATCCCCATTCTTATTTGTTCTTTCAAATAAGTTATTGATCATTTATTTAATTATTCCCTTTACAAAATATCCAAACTTGTGTCTTTTTCAGGATCTCAGTTATTTCAATCCAGGAGTTTCTGTTTTATTCCCTGATCTTTTCACCCAAGGGCTATATTTAACTACTGGTTTAATTATTTAATCAATATTTTACAATACTTTTCACTTTTCTAAGATTTCCTAAACTCCAATTCATTCTTAATTTTACTTTATATTTTATACAGCCTCCTCACGATCTGAAGTTATTTTACTCTATCTAGATCCTTGAACTGATATATTTTTAACTTATTAAACTTATATTTTGGAAGGTGTGTCAGTGTTTCATGGTCTATACTTAATCCTTTAAATCTTTCATTCCCTTACTCTTTCATTCTCTGTTTATATACACTTTTTAGACAGAATTCTTTATTGGCTTGTCTTCTCTTGCATTTCTGTTGTGTAATTGGTACTTATTTCAATTCTCACCTTATCTTTTCCTTTGAAAGAAAAAAAAAAAACCAATCCCTATTAACACATGAGGATTTTCTGGATATATCTTTACAGTTTTACAATGATGTCCTGGCATTTCAAGAAACTGTAATTGCCTTCTAAGGGATAACATGAACACATACGAATGTTGAGAGGCTAAATGCAAAAGATGCTCTCCTCAGGTATGACTTAAAACATAGAAATCTCTACAGTTCGACACAGTGTGTTGCGACTGCCCTTGAGGTAGTACAAGCTCACGGATGGAATTATAGTCACAGAATCTTCAAGATGGAAGAACATCCATTCAATATTTAGCCTTAGTTTTTACTACCTTCAGAGCAGTGTTTCTCAAAGTATGGCCTGAGGACCGCTTGCATCCAATTTACTTGGGGCATGTAATAAAAATGAAGGGGTGAAACTATAATGTTTTTATAATTTGGGTCTGTTTTCATTTCATATTGAGAGGAAGGCTGATTAAAAATACAGAAGATATCAGTCAGACCTATTTTAAAAGGTGCCTTTGGTAAGGAAATGTTAAAAACAAGGTGGACCTCAAACTACAAGTTCAAGAAAAGTGTCTTCTTCTTAAGCTAAATACCTGCTTAAGCTTAAATTTTAAAATATATTCCACACTGGTGGTGATGCAACATGCCAAATTAATTGCCTATATTTAGTAATTCAGAACATTTAAAAATACAATTTTAAACACTTCTGCACTCTTGCAATGGACTAGTAATTCCAGGGATTTCTTTTAGTATAGCAAAAACAGCCATATCTATAGTGAGGCTATTTTCAAAAACTTCTTTTAATAGGGTTGAACTGTGAAGTCTTTACCACTTCTATTAAAGACTTCTAATATTAAAGTAATTGATATTCATGGTAGGATCCCAGTAAAAATATGGCCCTTGCTTTAACCACATTCTTTATGAAATGTTGGAAAACATAAACCGTAAGTATATTGACTGATGATTAATAATTAGAAATTACATCTGTAATTTTACTGAAAAATATGGCTTTAAAAAACTTTAGCTGATGAATTAGACTTTCATGAGCTGTGCCACATTATTTTAAGGTCGTTGGTCCTTTAACTATACACAAAAAACATTATCAATTACATAGTTACTTACAGCACAAGCAAGCCATAATTATATATTCATCCTCACTTTCACTCAGAGCTATGTTTTAAATTCAATGTCTAAACAAATCTGTCTCAATGGATGAAGTATAAAGAACAAATCTATAAGGTCAAAGGTCCTACATACTTTTCAAGTTGTACAGCAGAGCTAGATATACATTAAAAGCAGAGCTACTTCACAAACTCATAAACCTGGAACTTTTTTTTAAATTTGGATATAAAAATCAAGATGGATATTAAAAAAAAGAAAGTATCAAAATTGCAAAGTTCTATTAGTATCTAAGACCCTAGGGGAAGATTCTTCCTAAAACTGCCATAATACATACAAAGATGTACCACTAAGAAATAACATAGATGAACCCCTCTTTCAATAAATGTGAAATGCAAATTAAGATTTCCGTTTCAGAATTTAATAGAGGTATGCAGAATAATAAAATAGGAGGTTTGAAAACTCTTGGCCATATAGAAGCAAAACTCGTATCTAAAATCTTATCTTGAAAAATTAAGCCTTATAAACCAAGCCAAATAACTTGTATTTCATTGTCAGTGTGACTTTTTCAAATCACTACTTCAAGTTTTACACTATAAAAACTACTCTGACTTCAAAGACCAAGACTTTGCTTGAAAATATTGTTTTAATGAAGCAGTTATTTGATATCTCAAACAAATGCAAGAACTCATCAGATCGCTTTTATTCTGGAAATTGCTGATTCCCATTTTAAATTCTGAATTGGTAAAACACATTTCCATGGGGAAAGAACTAACATTAAAAGTTTGCGACAGTGAACAAAATAATGTGCCTCACATGTATAAATGTGGTGTTCTTTAGTAATCAGGAATGCATTTTGAATACTCTTGCCATATGTTCAAAAATGAAAAACTTCTCTTGCAAACAAGCTTAAAAAAAAAAATCAAAGAAGCTGAAATCCCATATTTCAGTTTGCACTAAATTCATCTTACAGACCCATCTCATTCTGACTGTTATGCATGTGACGTATTAGGAGGCTCTCCTAACTATCTGAAATAACAAGATATTTTACATTCCATTAAAGAAAGCTGGATACAGAGCTTCTGTTATATATCATCTAAAGTTCTCAGCAATGTCAAAGTATACTTTGCTACCATACAGAAAACAGAAAAACTACCAGAAAAGCTTGGTCTTCAAATTCAATTTCTCTCAATATTAAGACAATCTTTTGGTGACACACAGTATTACAGCAAGTCGTGGAACAAAACAAAAGAAGGTCCCTTTTCTTTTTCTTTTATCGAAAACTGAATTCAAGTTCATTTTCATTCACAAAATACAGTCTGTCTTCATTATGATACTATTACAAAGCACCAAAACTGATTTACATAATTTGTATGACCAGTTTTCTTAAATTATCAGCAATTTAAGAATACCTGAGGTGTTTCTTGCAGTGGAGGAGCAAAATTACACGTTGGTTTTCTGAAGTTTGGGCTTACCACGCTGCTTTCAAATGTTAAACCCTCAGTTTTCACCTAGAAGGCTACTTCTCAAAAACAAACTTTTTAGGCACTTACTGTCCCACATTATTTCACCAACTTTTCCAATTAGGGGCACAGATCTGAAAAGAGTACTTAGCAACAGATTTCAAAGTTGCTATTTTTCACATACACAGACTGTCAAAATATACCCAATTTCTCCAAATTTAGAAGTTCTGAAGCAAATTCAATGCATTAGGACAGTTACTTGCTTCTGAATCAAGCTGATACACTAAATGCTAGATTTACCACACTGCCCAGTCCACCTTCCCTACTACAAGGGTAACTGTCATAAACAGCACAAGTTCCCAAGAAAAGAGTGCCCAGAAAAAAGTAAACAAATGTCAGATACTGTAATTTAGAGAGGTCTTCTGGGCAATGCTTCCTTGGGTTTTTTAATAATTCTCTCCACTCACAAGCTACAATCTTTCTACAATATTATCTAGCATCAAATTCCCTAGGCCTTCAACTCTATGCAAAATTTCATTATGAAATAAAAAGAGAAAATAAGTATTCAAATGACACTTGCAGAAAAATATTAAACGGACATTTAAACTGTGTTAAAATAATAATACCCATAGCCGAATTCTAAATACTAAAAATCTGCTATGGGAAACTCAATGGGACAAGATTTCTGGGGTGCTACAAGCCCAAAAAGGCATCTTCTGACGTGTACAGTAAGGACCCTTAGGTCATTACTAATATCAGCTAGCTTCCCTATATGAAGAGTTTGCATACTTACTCAGGAAGGCAAGTGGAAAGTACACAGAGAGGAAGATGAACTGCGGCAAAACCTCTGTCATATGATAGTGACCTATAAAGTATCAAATAAAGGTACATCATCAGTATGATATAGCTTTACAGTTGAGGGCGAACTCCTGCAACATCTACGAAGGAAGGACCCCGAAACCCAGGAGGCCCGCTCCCCACCAACCACTCCTTCTCGCCATCCCCACCCCTACGTGCTGTGGGGCAATTAAGGGAAAGAGCTCCCAGTTTTCCAAGGGCAGAGGCTGAGGGTAGCCCAGTTGGCATTCTAGGGTGTCTCCAGCACACTTTCACCCTACTCCCGGTAATGTACAAGGCAGAAAGTTGATCAATTCGGCACACCCCAAACCCACGCCGTGCTCATTTATCAACTTGCACAAGTGATCGCCGTCCCCAGGAGAAATGCACCAGGAACCAAATCATGGCAATCGACAGGCAGTCCGAATCTCCCAGTGCTCAGAAGCCGGCCGGAGGTGGCAAGGCGAGGCAGCGGGTCCAGGTAGCGCAGCCCTCAGCCCTGCAGACCTGGGCGGCCACATATGTCGCCCAAACGCCCGGCCCCGGTCACAATCCCGAGATTAGAGATCGGAACCGAGCGGGGAACACATTCGCCAGAGCCCCCGGTGTCTAGTGCAGGGCCACCAGGTCGGGGTGGGGGGAGATGGGAAACGGAGAGGGAGGAAGGGAGCGAGGGATCCCACCCCGGCTTTGTTGCTGGTCACCATCAAGTTTGCATCTTAGTACAAAATGTCGATCTTAAAGGCTGACAAGACAGAGGCAGAGGGAGAAAGAGAAAGGGAATAGAGTCCATCTTGCTTTGGGGAAGAGGGGGGAGAAAAAAAATGAAGTGTAAATCCCACACTCCGGGCGTAAAAGTCGGCTAAACACCTTTCCATAACGGAGAAGCAACGAGTGGGGTGGCCCCGTCGCCGTGCCCGCTCGAACTGGCGGCGGTCTGGGCAGAAAACACCTCCCTCTCCTCGTCTTCCTCCTCCTTCCCCTCCTCCTCCTCCTTCTCCTCCTCCTCCCGCGGGCCCCGG
>NW_011494670.1:3902729-3902861 GCF_000754665.1 Bison bison bison | reverse complement strand
CCTCAGACAGTTAAAATACTGACTAGACCCTACACACCGGGAGAGAAGGGGAATGCACGTTTTATTTTCCTTTCTACAGAAAGGAAAGCAAAAAATAGCTTCTCTCTCCGTCTCTCCCTCTCCCCCCCCCCC
>NW_011494670.1:3901340-3902510 GCF_000754665.1 Bison bison bison | reverse complement strand
CCCCCCCCCTCCTCTGTCGTACATGTTGTGTCTTAGCTTTTTGCATCGTTTCGTTTTACCTTCCTCATTTAGCTGAAATGATCGTGGATATTTCACACATAAACGTGTTCCAGATTCTTGGATTCAGGGTCCTTGTAAATTACAGGACTCACGTTAAGTTTCATACAATACCAAAAAATAAAAAATAATAATAATAATACATCTCTGAGGGTGAGCGAGCGAGACGAGGTGGAGGAGGAAAAGAAACCTCGAGTCTGATTTCGGTAATTTACTAGCGACCCGGATCGCAGCAAATAACAGTGTAACACGAGTGTGGCTTAAGGGGCTCGGGAGCTCTTTCTAGAGCCATCGACCCCATCCCCGGATAAAGGATCTGCAAGTTTTCTGTCATCGCGACCATGCAATGCCATAACTTACCTTCAGAAATAAGACTTTTAACAGCCAAGGCCTTCCTCCTCCCCTCCACCACCACCCCCAGCTTCGCTCCCTCCACCTTAAACTTATTGACACAACATAATCCCACATTCAAGCAAAATCCTGACACAGCCTCCCTCCTCCTCTTCCCCCTCCTCTCTTCCCTCGCGTTCTCTCGTTCTCTCTCTCTCCCGTTCTCTCCGGTTCTCTCTCTCTCTCTCTCTCTTGCCCTCCCTCCCCCCCGCCGGCTTTCCCTCCCTCTTCTCTCTCCCCTACTCCCTCACCCTCTTCCCCCTCTCCCCCTATTCTTCCTCCTAGCCACTCTGGCACTAAAACAGCACTTTCTCTACTCGCCGCGCATTTGGTTAGGGGTGGGGGGGTGAGAGGGCACCGATCTCCGGGGCCGGAACACCCAGATCCCAACTCTCCAGATGAACTGTTCCCGGTCACCGACGCACTCGAAACGTTCAATCAATCCACTGAGGGCTGGCTGCTCGTACCTTCCTCCCTTGCCCCGACTCCCCAGGCCCCACCTCCCCGGCAGCCGAGCCCAAGCTGGGCTCCACGTACTTTCGCCGAGATGAAGTTTGGGGCTCCCCGGGCGGCCACGAGCCGCCCGTCGGCGTGAGGGCTCTGTTGTTGTTTTCCTCGGGCTGCTCCTGCCCGCGCCCCGGCTCCCGTGCCCCTCTCGGGCGGCGCTGCCTGTGTGCCGAGAGGTGCTGGTTGCAAACGCAGCCTGGCACCGGCTGGCCTACT
>NW_011494670.1:3867057-3901182 GCF_000754665.1 Bison bison bison | reverse complement strand
CTCCTGCCGCGGAGTCCTGGGGGCTGCAGCCCGGCGGCTCTCAAGTGAGTAGGAAAACAGAAAGTGCGGGGAGAGCGCCCGAGAAGGGCTGGAGATGGGGGGCGCTTACCTCGCGGGCTCGCCGGGCGCGAGGGCGTGTGTGTGGCTCGCCCTCAGTGGCCAGTCAGGGGTTCTCTATGGGAAAGTGGAGAGGAGCTCGCGGAGCCGCTCTGCCTCCGCTTCACTGTACACTGCTCCACATACAGTACATGCAACCCGGAGAGACTGAAAACACTCATTTTATATAAGGCAGCCTGCCATTGGCCCGCTCCGTGACGGACAGGCCACGCGACCAAACAGAAGGCCCGTTACACCCAAACACACGCACACATACACACATTTTACAGAGACACACAAAGATCATCACATTTTCTATTTTCTAATGTTCGGGACCTGTAGACAGTAGGAGAGGACAGGTAGAGAGGCCCAGCAGAGTGGGTTGAGAGGGAAAAACCCTGTCTGCACCAAGTTGCAAGGCTTGAAATTGGTGTCCTTTTGACTTGGGAGGGTTATAGTAATAAACTACAACTCCACTGGATATGGAAGTGAGGGTTTTTTTTTTTTTTTTTTAAATCGTTGCCTTGTGGTGCCCCATGGAAGAGGCGTGCATTGTGTTATGATTTTACAGCATGACCTGGCTAACAAGTGGCCAGGAAAACCTTTATCAGCTTGGATTTCTTTTGTCAATGGGTTGGCTATCACATAGGCCAAAATAGTCCAAGATAAGTTTATTAGGACGGTAATGGATTGAGGTTGTTAAAGCTTCATTCGTAGGTAAATTGAGAAAAATCAACACAACAATACACAGAAACAAAGATAATCATTTTGCTGAAACAGCCACTCTAATTCTAGCTGGTCAGAGGACTGCAGATCACCTGTGTGTACCTACAAACAGTGCTGTAAAGTAGAGTAAGTCATGGAAGGTTGACTATTGACCCTTTCCCTTAAAAATAGACCTTTTGAGTCAATATATGCAAGATTTATATTTTGCATATTATAGACATATGATATTTACACTACATGTTTCACATCATATATGAGCATTTTGGATGACTTTGGGAGATGGTGAACCCAAGGACTTTGCCTTCTGATTTTTATTTTTTCCTATGATGTGTCTTTGACAAATATATATTTGACAGTCCTATATAAGCAAGTCAACAGGTTGCTGGGAAAACACCATAGCTGGAAACTATGAGAAATAAATTCTAGACCCAACTCTTAAACTCACTAAACAATCTTGAGCAATTAATTTAGCTCCTCTAATGCTCAGATTTAGTTTGGGATTTTGTTTTCATTTTTTTTCTTTTTTAAGTTACAGTAAGAACCTTCTCCCTAAATGTTCCTTCACTAAATGTTTATTCAGCATTTACTGTGTACCAGGCATTATCATAGGCTCTAGATGTTTCCTTAAGGTTCTTTCTGATTTAAGAGTCTGTGAATTATTCTTAACACAAACATTTTGAAGATTAAATAAACACCACGATTTTATGGCCTAGATGTGTAGCTTTAAAACTTAAAGGAAAGCTGGATAAAAGAACTTATTTCAAATCCCTCTTTATTTCTTTATGTTATCTTGAGATTTTTCTCTCACATCCATAAAGTTATCGAATGAGTGTGTGTGTACGAATGAGTGTGTGTGTACGCGTATGTGAAAGAATGGGAACCAGAAACAGATACAGAGAAAATTTAAATTTGTAAAGTTTAGAAAACAAGCAGTGGTATTTGGAAATGTGCTGTTTTGCTTCTTTTTTAAAGGAAAATAATTTTTAAAAGGGGAAAGTATATAAAATAGCAATTTAAACCAATGATGTTAAAGATTATATTAATGATGCTCTGCATTTAGTTGATGGAAGGAACAAATTGTGCTTTATCCACACTGCACACTGCTTTGAGATGGGTGCTAAGTATGATTATCTCTATTTTATCATAAGAGAAATGGGACTGTTCAAGATAGCACAGAATACCAGTGACAAAGGAACTTAAACCCAGGACTCTTAATACCCAACACCGATTTTGAATAACTTGATAGTCCTTCCTTCCAAATGACAAGCTTCAGGGACAAGAGGCAGATAGAAGTGATAGAGGAAAACCCAGAAAAACTTTCTCAGGATTTCACTGTCCTGTTTTTTGAAGAGAAAAAGAGAGAAAAAAAAAAAAAAAAATCAACACAAGTTGCTATATTTAATTGCTGAGTGAAGTGTTGTGAATTACTTGCTAGTATATTTAAGTTATGAAAAATATGAAAGACCAGCCCACTCCCCACCCCTACCCTCAACCCCAAGTATAGGAAAACATTCTTCATTTCTTTATGGTCGCAAAGTTGGTGTTTTTTTTGGTTTTTTTTTTTGGTTGAAGTATAATTAGCTTAGCAGAATTATTTAGAGCTACATTTTCAAACTTTTAGCTCACATGTTATCAGTAAAATGAGTGAGTACCCTCGATATATGTATATTTCTGTATACATTTTAAAAATGTACCACTGCATGGATATATTATTTATTTTTATGAAGCATACATTCATAAAAACTAAATGAAAAAGCATGAGATAAAAATGAAAGTTAAGGGAATTCTCTGGCAGTCCCGTGTTTAGGACTTGGTGCTTTTACTGCCCAGCCTGTTCAATCTCTGGTCGGGGAACTAAGATCCCGCAAGCCGCATGGCATGGCGAAAAATAAACAAGAGTTTTAACATTTTCTCTCCACACTCCTATCATATAGTCTTAGCAACATGCCCCAGGGTTTTTGTATTCAAGTTTGGAGACCTCTGACAGTACAACGTGCTAACTGATCAGGACGGATGCGAAAGAAGTAGATAGAAATGACTGGTTGCAAGTCATTATTGGAAATGACTACTGGAAAACTAACGGGTCCACAGAACCTTTAGGTTCAGATATTGGTACATTTTTTAACATCTGATGTATTGGTGGTGTATTTAGGCATTATGTGTAAGTAAAAGTCATCATTCAGTATTCTCTTGCAGATCATTTATTGAGAAGGATTCATGTACTAGGTAGGTCCCAAGCACACCAGAATTTTGGAAAAGGAAAATTGCCTGTTCCTAGAAATGACGAAATAGAATTCCAGTCTTCTGTAAGATAGGTAAAGCCTTGCCAAGAAGGCTTAAACTAAATGTTATATTTTACCATTTAGGAAACACTTTTTAGAATTTTAATTATTTTGTTTAAAAATAAATATCAAGAAATTTTAAATGTCAGTAGTGCCCCAAACTTAAAAATATGGAAAATCATAACTTTCAGGGACTTTAATTTTTATAATATAAAATTGCAAATATAAAAACAACTGTTGATTTCCCGAGTAAAATGGCATTAAAAAGGGTCTGCAAGAAAGGGTTTTTCCTTTCTTGCTTTCACATTTTGATGAGCAATCCTAGGTTGAGCTCATGGTTAGTATATTCATCCTTCTCATGGCCTTTACTATCCATATTCTTAATTTTATTTAGTATGAATCCTTTGTTGTAAGCCACATAAAATAATTTGGGGGGAGTAAATTTAAATGTGTGTGTAAATGTACACATACAAGTGTTTATGTGTACATGTGATACATCTATAAACAACCTTTTCTTTCCTTACTTTACATTATTTCTTTATTCAATCCCTATTCAAAATCTTGGAAAAATTCCTTGGTCACTCCAAGACTCAGTTTCCTTGTTTGTAAATTAGGGATAATAAGAGTAACCATAAGTGAAACAATCCATATAAAATGCTTAAACCTGAAAGATACTAAATATTTAATAACTATTGTTTTTCTTTGTCTTTCACACATATAAGCCAATTACAGCTGCTTTACAGAAACTTTGCTAAGACTTAACCCTGACATCAAACGGAGTTTATAGAACCTATTACAACTTACTTGCCCAGGGTTTGCAGTTTCCTTTTAGCCTGCGTTCTACTAATTCCAGCATCTCTGCACATAAAAGGGATGTCAGCCTGATACCAGGATAAAGCAAAACATCCTATTGGGTAGCCATTATTAAGCACCTAAAAAGGCAAATTTGTAATAAATCACTCTTTGAAACAAGCCTTGTTTTGTACACTGAAACTCTAGCTAGTTGCAGAAGTGAGGGTCTGCCTTACATAACAATTTTTGACTTGTTCTTGACCTTGCTGAGCTTCACTTTTTTTTCCTCTTATAAGAGAAAAATAGAGAAAATCGCATATCTTTCCCCAAGGCCAATGCAAGGGGACTAAAAACTAGAACTCGGATAGTTGGGAGCACTGATGCAAATGCTCATAATCTTGAAGAGAACCAGCTTCTACTGGATCCCAGCAGAGTTGGAGATAGAAAGAGAGGAAAACACCCTGCTTTCCTAGAGCAGTGCTAGCCAAAGTATCCTGAAATTCCCTCTCTCCTGTGATGTTCTGTATCATTTCATCTATATTACTATTAAGGCGTTCAAATACCTTACCTTGTATTATGTTATTTGTATATCAATAGAGATCTTAGTTTGATGACAAACACCTTGAAGAAAATAATGATGTCTCATTCATCATTTTGTTTTCCAGGTGGTTAGCACAATACCCTGTACATTGTCTAAAATGTAACAGTAACTCAACAAAGATTTGTAAAACAAATGAACAAACAAATAAAAGGACTGTGAATTTTAAAAAGGATCAGAGAGAATAGGGATGAGACGGGTGCTAGAGAATGTTGGGTGTCCCAGGCATATGGTGACCAGAATGTATGTTATAGTCATCATGGTTATTCCTGCGTAGTGTTTAAATTTTCTAAAGCACCTTTATATTTGAACTAGCTTGTCATACTCACTAAAATCCATGTGAGGTAGGTGAGACAAATAGAGGGAATTTCTTTTAAAGATGAAAAAAATGAAGCAGGGAAAGGTTAAATGATGCTTTCAATATTATATAGCTAGTAGTAGCACTGGGGTAGTACTAAGGTTCTAGATACCTAGTTCTGCAAGCTTTCTGCCCTAGGTAGGAGAGAGGGGAAAGGGGAGTCACCAAGGAGTCACTTAAGGACCATACCATAAAAATAGATCTCTAAGTAGACAATGATTTTACACTAATGGTTTTGATAATAAAGTCAGTAAGCACTAGCATTAGCATCAGCCAGCCCTTCTAGCCACCATCTCATCAGAAGCTTCAGCAACATCCCCAGCAGGGAAGGTATTCTATGATACATCCAACTCTTTGGAACTCCTTTCTTCCCAAGACAATCGATTTCATCTTCTGTTGGTTTTGAGCACTACAGAATTCTTCTGGATCTTTAACGTACCTTTTCTCCTCTAAGTGTTATCCACTGTTCCTTTTTCAGTTCCCTTGTTACTACATAGAACAATCTAACCCCTTTTTCATGTACCATTTGAATTATGTGAAACAGCACTCATGACCGCTTCCTGCCTTGAGTCGTGCCTTTTCCAGGCAGTCTCAGTTCTTTAAATCATTCTTCCTGTTCCTGATTCCTGGTCTTCTCTCAAACCCTGCCTATTGTCTTTGTCAGTTTACTCCTTCAAGTGGGCTATCCAGAGCAGGTAGGGGCTGAGGCAGTGTGCAGTACAGCATGACCATGGCTCCCTTCTCTTTGAAACAAAATTTCTATTACTGCAGCCTAACAGGGAACTCTCTTCTTTGGCAGTCACATCTCTCTGCTGACTGTTACTGTGCTTCTTCTCAAAAAACAAACTTTTGTTGAAATGTGGGCTGATAAGCCATGTCTCCTCCATTCTATTATATAATGTATTTGGGGGAAACTGAGGCATAAGCCTTTATAACCCCATTGTTATATAGTGGTTAAGATTCAAGGCTTTGAAGTTGAAACAACGTGAGTTCAGGGCTTGGCTCCAGCAGTTACTAATTCATGTGGACAAATTTTATAATCTGTCTTCAGTTCTTTATGTGTATAGGGAAAGGTAATATGTTACTCATAAAGTTATTGAAAGGATATGATAAAAATAATGTATGTAAAATCCTTAAAACAGCCTTTCTTATAACTATTCAATAAATGCTAAAGTTTTCTTTTTTTCTCTAGCTGATGACATTCAGCCCAGAATTCCATTTTGCCAATATCTTTTTGTATGCTGATTGTTTTATTCAACATATTTGCTATTGTCTCACCATCCTTTGTTCTTTCACAAATTTCATGCCTTCTTTACATGTTCCAAGTCGTTTTTAAAAGTATTTTCTAAGACAGATACCAGAGCACTTTACCTACCTAGGTAAAGGAAAGTGAAGTCGCTCAGTTGTGTCTGACTCTCTGTGACCCCATGGACTGTAGCCTACCAGGCTCCTCTGTCCATGGGATTTTCTAGGCAAGAATACTGGAGTGGGTTGCCATTTCCTTCTGCAGGTAAACATTGATCTTAATTAGCACTGCTATGGCCATGGCTGTTGAACCTGTGATGTAGAGTCACCTAATTTCACCTAAATTTTAAAAATTTAAACCCGCGGATTCTCTGGTGGTCTAGTGGTTAGGATTTGGCACTTTCATTGCCATGGCCTGGGTTCAATCCCTGGCTGGGGAACTGAGATCCTTCTCAGCCTCTTCAAAAAATTTAAACCTAAAGAAATTTATAAAGAATAATATAAAATAGCAATCACGTAGGAGCTTTATTACAACTTAACATATTATTATATTGCCTCAGATTTCTTTTTAAACAATAAAACACTGAAGCCCCCTTCCCTGGTCCAGTGACTCTCCAGCTCTCCCAGAGGTGACCATTATTTTATAATTTCACTCTCATCCTATCCATATTTTTTGCATCCCACTCATGAAAATATCTAATGTGGCTTTGTCAAAAGGCTTTATAAAATTTTCATTCACTAATGTTATCAGAGAGGAGTTCTTTGATGGGTAGAATATACTGTGGTGGTGGTGGTTTAGTTGCTGAATCGTGTCCCATTCTTGCGACCCCAAGGACAGAGGAGACTGGCAGGCTATAGTCCATGGGATTCTCCAGGCAAGAATACTGGAGTGGGTTGCCATTTCCTAATTCTGGTTAATCAAAACAAAAAGAGAAAATTATGGAATGATATGAGAAGGCTCTTAGAAATAATGTATCTTAAATACTTAAAACAGTGCTTTCATATAACTATTCAGTAAACGGTAAAGTTTTCTTTTTAACTGTACTGTGAAAGTAAAAAAAAAGCTGCAGAACCAGATCTCAGAAGCCAGGGGCACTGTCAACTCCAGGGACTGAGATCACTTTTAGTGACAATATTGTCATTATGATAAATTTGCTCAAACTTTTTTCCATCCTCTTTTCTTTATGCCACAAAAGAGAGTGAAATGGAAGGATCCACTTGTCTATACCCAAATTATATGCTTATTCTTTGTTCAGAGTAGAAGTGGATGCTTTGCTTAACCCTCTCATCAAGATTGCATGGAGGAGGGGGCAGTGGAGGAGGCAGCAGGGGGCTAAGTTAGAACAGAATTATTTAGATGGATGCAGTGTGTTGAATAGGTGATGGCAACCCACTCCAGTACTCTTGCCTGGAGAATCCCACGGACAGAGGAGCCTGGTAGGCTGCAGTCCATGGAGTCGCAAAGAGTCATGTCCGACTGAGCGACTTCACTTTCACTTTTCACTTTAATCATTGGAGAAGGAAATGGCAACCCACTCCAGTGTTCTTGCCTGGAGAATCCCAGGGATGGGGGAGCCTGGTGGGCTGCCGTCTATGGGGTCACACAGAGTCGGACAGGACTGATGTGACTAAGCAGTGTGTTGAATGGCATCACCTACTCAATGGACATGAGTTTGAGCAAACTCTGGGAGACAGTGAAGGACAGGGAAGCCTGGCCTAGCATGCTGCAGTCCATGGGGTCGCAAAGAGTCAGACAAGACTGAGTGACTGAACAACAACAAATGTGTTGGTAACATTCTGCTTCTTGGTGGACTCAGGGGTGCTCATTTATAACTTACATAGATGTTACATTATTCTTTATTTTGTATCAAATATATTTTGAAAAGAAAACTTTAAAAACAATGATAGGAAAAAAAAAAGATTCATACAAAAAAGGCTATTAGCCTTCTCCAAAGTAAAACTGGAGTACTACTGAGAAAAGAAGGCAAATAGATACTAGTCAGATGAAAATAAGAGATTTATAACATCTCCAACTGCCACAGTGCAACTGAGCTATAAGTTTATTAACTGATATATTTCTTTTGTTACAAAAGAAAAATAGGCTTAGGCTAGTCTTAGGGACTCCATGCTGGCTTCTAGGGATTACTTGGTCCTTTTTTTTTTTTTTTTGAGTATACACAGATCTTTCCTTCTTTTTGCCTATCTTAGATTTCATTTTGTTCCAAGGACCATAAAGCCACTGAGATAAGCTTTATAAAAATGGAACTTAATTGTGCAAATATTGGGGTCTGTCACAGAACTCAAGGGCAGTAAGTATGCTGCTGCTGAGTCACTTCAGTCGTGTCCGACTCTGTGCGACCCCATAGACGGCAGCCCACCAGACTCTGCCGTCCCTGGGATTCTCCAGGCAAGAACACTGGAGTGGGTTGCCATTTCCTTCTCCTGCAGTGAGTATAATCCGGTGGAAACAAAAGCATGTGGCCTCCATTGCTGTCTGTGCCACCGGGAGAGGGGCGAGGACCTGCCTAGAATGGAGGGCTGTTCTTTCGGTGTTTGTAGGCAGAAATCATTCTCTAAAGGGAGGACAGGGATGGGAGGATATAAGGGGCATTCTACTACATAGCACTTTCTAGAATATTATCTAGGCTCAATGTCTCATTTACTACCCTGTAATTTGCAGAATCCATCTTTTTCCCACTAATCCCAAGAAATTTAACTAGAGGGCGTTTATGGGCTGATTTTATACCCACATATATTTAGAAATAAAGTATTTCTTTCAATTTTGTTTATTTATTTGTTTTATCCCTTGACTCATTCCAGAAAGATTTCTGTTAGTCCCACAACAGTGCAAACTTAGCTGCACATTTTCTCAAGACTCTCAAGTATTATTCAATAGAGCTTGGAAATATGAACACATTTAGAGTGCCTAGGTGATCTCTCAAATTTTGTTAAACTTATTTTTTACTTCCTAGATTCTACATCAATCTACTCAAACTAGCTAAATAAAGTCTCAGTCGCTCGGTCATGTCCAACACTTTGCAATTCCATGAACTGTACCCCACCAGGCTCCTCTATCCATGGAATTCTCCAGGCAAGAATACTGGAGTGGGTTGCCACTCCCTTCTCCAGGGGATCTTCCTGACCCAGGGATCAAACCCAGGTCTCCTGCGTTGCAGGCAGATGCTTTACCATCTGAGCCACCAAGGAAGCCCAGCTAAAGAAAGGGAAGATTTATTAGAATCACTACACATGTAAAGTTACGGCAAAGAACAACCAACAGAACAGAACAACAACCCTAAACCCCAAACGAAGTGAGATTATCACGGCTCAAAGATAGGCAATAGGCCAAGGACATTTTCTGAAATTACAGTTACAACGTGGGAAGTACAGCTTGTGAGAAAGGTTGCTTTTCCTTGAAGTGGGATGGGACAGACAAGAGAGGCACACAATTGAGGAGCTAACTAAAACAATGACGTTTTGAAGTAATGGAGATAAAACCTAAGGAGGAGGGGGAGCTTGCATTCAATGATGGCTTTCATGTGAATTTATTTTGGGGCTCACCCTCACCATATGGAGTTATTGATAAAAAAACAAATCTATTGAGGATGGCTGACCAGAAAGAATGGTTTTAAAAGAACAATGTGACAATGCCCAGGAAAGTACATTAAATATGTTGTTACCTGAAATCCAGCTGAAGTCTTTACAGTGGAGGAGTCAACTCCAGGTTTTAGGACTAGGATTTAGCTATTTGGAAAGGAATGTTTTCCTTTACCATCATTTGACACTTTCTCTTACAATACCATCTTCTTCACTCAAAAACAAAACTTTCTAACCTGTTGGATTGCTAAAGTGCTCTTTCCGAATATCAGATTGACTGTTACAAGTCTTAAAGTACTGACCTTTGGCCAGTGCTATTTGAGAGAAGGGGAAATGAAATGAGTAACTTTGCTTGTCAGAGTGTAGAAGGAGAGACATAGTTAAAGAAAGAAAGATGGAAGGAAATAGGAAGGGAAGGAAGAAAAATATATTCTAAGAGAAGTTTTGCTGGGATTACTTCAAAAGTTACCCAGCCTTGACTCTGACTCTGCATTTAGATGTGATCTGAGTAGGAGCTGGAACGGGGGAAGAAATAAACATAAAAGAAATCTTTCCTTAAGTAGATTTCAGCAACATCTGGGTCCCCAACATCAGACTGAGGGATAAGGGTCTCTCTGCCCTCTAAGTCCTCAGCTGCTCCAGAGGTAACAAAGTCAGTGGCTGTAGCAAGACAAGGCCTCCTTTGCTGTACGCCTTTGATGATCTGTATCTTCCTGCTGCTGCTGCTGCTGCTAAGTCACTTCAGTCGTGTCCGACTCTCTACACCGTAACTACTCAGTAGAATCCTGTTTCTCCTCCCCAGTCTTACTTGTTCTGTTCACAAGAGAAAAGCAGGCACCAGAAAGCACTCACTTTTTCATCCCCCCATCACTCTGTCCAGTCTTCGCTTCCCAACTTAAAGGCTGTATCTGCCTTCAACAACTGGAATTGTCTCTGGCACTCCAAAAGAGGAAGAGCCAGCAATTTAACAGGTGTCACAAAGTGATGAGTAGAGAGGAGCTGGTCCAGATTCTTGGTGATCATCTGCAAGACTAGTGGCTTTTCAATCCTAAGTGAAGTAAAGAAGAATGAGACATCTACTAAAGTTCACACTATTCTCCTAGTGAGGTTGGAAGAAAGAAACAAGCTCTAGGAACCACTAAGTATCATGGGTCACGCATTCATTAATTCATTCAACAACATTTATTAAGTGCTTTCTCTGTGCCAGGTACTGTGGTTATTGTAAGAGATACCCAATAGATGTGGTCCGTGCTAATGGGGGCTTCCCATTAAAATGCGCTAAAGTGGCACAGTGGTAAAGATTCTGCCTGGCAATGCAGGAGACACAAGAGACATGGGTTTGATCCCTGGGTTGGGAAGATCCCCTGGAGTAGACAATGGCAACCTGCTCTATATTCTTGCCTGGAAAATTCCATGGACTGAGGAACCTATTATGTTTTAAAGAGTTGAGCACAACTGAGAAACTGAGCCAACACACATGCACCAATGGAGCTTATGGTCCAGCAGCAGAGATGGAAGTGATATACAACATAATACAAAATGTTCCTTGGAATTAGGGACGGAGGCAGAGCAAGCCAGTTTCCAGGGATGGAGGAATCTAAAAGTAGAGGAGCAATGCAGGGTCTGAAGGTACTGAAGGTTTAACTGTTTTAAAGAGTAAAGAGGCTTTCCTTAGCTAAGGAAAAAGGCTGGATTATGGGATCTTTAGATTCTTAGATTGGCTTTGTGTTCTATGTAGAAAAGACTACCACTTTGGGACATGTCCTTTTATGATTTTTGTGGTCACTATTATTCTTTTAAAACTCTAGAGTGTGTGTGTAGTAGTGAGTGATAGGGAGAGATTATTTTGTTTGTTTCAAAAATTTCAATAAGAGGCTAAATGTACTACTAGTATTCAGAAAAAAAGAAGTTTAAGTATTAGTGGCTATAAAAAGATATTTCAGAAAATATGACACAATGGAAGTTTCAGGTGGTGGCTATACTGAACAAAAAAGTTTACATGCTGGCAACAAGAATGACCATTTCCATAATTAAAGCATGTCTGGTAAGAATGGCAGTCACTGGATATTGATGTAGATTTTAGTTTGTGTCTATATGTTGGAGAGGTGTAATTAAAGCTTGATTTTATGTCATTTCTTATGAAATAGACCTGTTACTCTACAGGGGTGGTGTATCTTTGGTAAGCTATGCAATTTGTATTGATATTTGCTTTATCTGTGCATGTTCATGGACACAGATTTCCAGTGGAGACAGAGTTGCTTAGAGCTTAAGAGCTGCTGCTTCTGGAGTCAGAAAGATCTGAATTCAAACATTGGTTCTGCTATTTACTAGTTATGTGACTTTGGATAAACTTAAAAAAAAATTTTTTCTTTTTTGAGGAAACTGGTTTGTAATGTTACATAAATTTTATGTGTACAACATTGTATTTATACTTCTGTAGATACTACAGCACACTCACCACCAAAAATTTTGTTTCCATCCATTGGGCAAACTTTTTAAACCTACTAAGCCTTAGTCCTCCATTTCATAAACTGTAAGATGAGGTTTATAATGGTTCCTACCTGTTAGGCTTATTGTGAGAATCAAACAAGATGTTGCATATTAAAACAGTCTCTTTTTTTTAAATAATAGTGGCTCTTATTTTAAGTGTGGCTTGTCATATAATGTTTTGTGTCCAGTGATATAGAGCCCTGGAAGATAAATAGAAGTTTTATATTCTGAGGATGATAGTTAAAATACTTGAGAGATTTGAGAGGACCATTCTTGGAAGATTGCTAAAATTTAATACAGTAGCACAGTAATTACAATGGATAGAATGGACTGAATATTTCCCTCTGTTTTCTTTACAAAAGCTAGTGATGTTCACAGTTATTTAGATGACCTTGGAGAATTTCAAAGTATTTATGCTCTTATGACTTGACTCATTTAGCTTTCTTAATATGTCTATAGTCGAACAAGAACTCACTTTTAGCTCCAAGTCACCCTTGCATCCTTAGGAGAAGGCAATGGCGACCCACTCCGGTATTCTTGCCTGGAAAATCCCATAGACAGAGGAGCCTGGTAGGCTGCAGTCTATGGGGTCGCGAAGAGTTGGACACAACTGAGTGACTTCACTTTCACTTTTCACTTTCATGCATTGGAGAAGGAAATGGCAACCCACTCCAGTGTTCTTGCCTGGAGAATCCCAGGGACGGGGGAGCCTGGTGGGCTGCCATCTATGGGGTCGCACAGAGTCGGACACGACTGAAGCAACTTAGCAGCAGCAGCACCCTTGCATCCTTAGCACTTTGCAGTCTTGATGACATCTTTCAAAGTGTGGTTCATCAGAATCACCCAAGTGACTTGTTACAAATTCAGATTCCTGGCCCTGACATGTGAGGAAGTCTCCAAATTTTAAATAAATATCCCAACCCAGCTTATTTTTATCAGCATCTAAGCTGAAGAATGACATGACCACATAAATGATGGTGCTTCACAAATCAGCTCTGCTCCACAGACTCCATCAGGATGTGCCTATTATTTAAATAGTACCTTATATGAAACATTTATGGGACACACCCTAATACTTACAGGACACAAAACTATTTGTTCTTTATGCCTTAACAACCTTTCCAAATCACTTAATTAAAAATGATTTACTGTCTCTTCTAGTCTTCAGAAACAATTGTCTTCCTCTGCTTGCTGTGGTTACAGCTAAACTTTTACTTTATCCCTGTTACTGAAGAGCTGAGGACGGACCAAATGTGAATAAGTGTGTGATTAGGATCCATAGAGATCTCCTGGTTTATGCAAACCTTTTCATGATCGAACTGGTTAAAGCTGACCTTTCTCTCCCCCACTTCCCTCTGTCCTTAAAGTCTCAGGTATCCTTGGCATATATCCCCATGACATCTCTAACCTATCTAGCCCTAACACTTCCGTTTTGATCACTACTCCAGACCCATTTGATCACATCAGCCAGATACCTGTGATTACTGTCTCATTCTGCTTCTAGAAATTTGTTAGCCATGAAGTCAGTAAAATTTATATTTCTATGTTCCAATTTGTAAACTGAAAAAATATATATGTACGAAAGTGTCAACTCAAGTTCTGGTGTGAGGAATAGGAAAGGAAAGATGCCTATGAAGAAGAGGAGGAAATCTCTACTTTTATATTGCCTAAGTGATTGCCCGTAAAGAGGCAGGTAAGCCCCAGAGGTTCTGATGCTGGCTGCCCCAATATGTTGAACCTGCGAATAGTTAACTCACTAAGCCATTGTCTACTGCCCAGGCAACACGACAAGTTTTGATATTTTAGTTCCCTGGTTTAGGGGATTAATTCATGGATGAAACAATTCCAGTTTACTTTTGGAGGGAGGGGCGTGCCATCAGCATGTGGAATCTCAGCTCCCTGACCAGGGACTGAACCTATGCCTCCTGCATTGGCAGTGTAGTCTTAACCAGTGGACTGCCAGGAGATGCTTCTGGCTTTACTGGAAATGTGTGTGTGTGTGTGTGTTCAGTGTGTGCAGTTGCTCAGTCATGTTTGACTCTTTGCAACCCTATGGACTGTAGCCCACAAGGCTCCTCTGTCCATGGGGTTTTCCAGACAAGAATCCTGGAGTGGGTTGCCATTTCCTTCTCCAGGGGATCTTCCCCAACCCTGGGATCAAAACTGCATCTCCTGCATCCTCCTTGCATTGCAAGTGGATTCTTTACCACTGTGCCATGGGGGAAGTCCTTACTGGAAATAGACATCCTTTATGTGGTAAATTTGAAAAGCAAAACCTCTTCAGCATGAATCTGCTAGTATCTTACACCAGAAACCTGTCTATTTACCACTTTAATAAAATCAGGTCTGTGTGCTGAGCTGGCTGCACCAGCACTGTGGTTCATAGGGGTGGCATCACATAGTCTGTTACAGAGCAGTGGTGACACCCATGGACTTTGCAGTCAGGTGTGAGTATTGAGTCCTGGCTCTACCCTTCACCAGCTGTATGAACCTGAGCAAGTTATCTAGCCTCATTTCATCAACTGTAAGGATGAGGATAATAGCAGCTGTGATAAGAAGATAATGGGCATATCTTATTGTCCCGTGCATGTCATAACACTCAGTGAATGTTCTTTTCCTTTGCCCTCTTATGATTCTGCTGTCCCCATCATTTCTTTACATCCTGTCCAAATCTTTTTCAAGTGTAACCATGTGATATATCAAGATGTGCCTTGATTCCCTAGTCTTCACTTTCTCAATTTTGTTTATTAATTCAGCAAATATTTCCTGAGTGCCTGTTATGTGCAAGGCACAATTTGAGGTAAACAATCAAGAGAACTAAACAGAAATCCTTTCCATCAGGGAGCTTACATTCTAGTTGAGGGGACAAATGTAATAGCCAATAAACCTAGTAAATGAGTTAATCATGTTGTATGCCAAGTGGGGTCAGTGTTATGGAAAAAGAACCAAGGAATGGAGATTGGAGGTAGAATAGAGTTGTTCGAGTTTTAAATAAGATGATCAAGATAGGTCTCTCTGAGTTGTTCAAACACAGAGTGGGTGGGAACTCCCTGTTTTTGTGAAGTTGTGCAGAGCTCACTATACTTGAGCAGTTTTAGGCAAAAATGAGAGGCTAGAGTGCCTAAAAGAAGTAGGATGTTATTCCTTAATTTCTCAAATACAACAGGAGAGCAGTAGAAAGCAGCTTAGTGATGCTTGCCCATTAGGTGGCAAGAACGGTTTTTCTGCTTATCTCTTTTGGACTCAGTCTCTAAGGTCATAGAATCTTCATCCCTCACAATCCTTGGTTTATGGTCTTGGGTGATGGTTAGTGTCATCAATAAAAAATAAGAAATTGGGTTTCTTATACTATATCTCTGTGTTTTATATAACACAAATCCTTTGCAACTCAGGAAAAAACATGATTTAGTTATAAACCCATGATTAGACCTAACCTTAGAAAATTTTTATTAAAAAAAAGCAGCATAATTTATTTTTAAAGCCTGATAAAGTAAAAAGAGCACTGTGGTGTCCTGCCACTAACTACCCTTTAACAGTCTCCATCCAGGACATTCTCACCTGTGAACTGGGAGTAGAGGGAGGTGTCCCTTCCACCTCTCTAATTTGAGTCTTTCAAAAACTCCAAGAAAAAATTTCTCCTAGAAACTAAAACAGGTATAATGTGTGGGCTTATAATCTCTTGACATCTCCTTTATTGAAAACTGCAATTAAGGTGATTTGTCCATTTTGGGATGGGAACAAAAGTGGGGTGGTAATCTTCTACATATTATTTTTGCCTCCTTCCCTTTCATGCAATAAATGAAGGGGAGAATACTCTTACCTGCTCACCGACAGTTTTGCCAAACACATACTGCTCACTGACAGTTTTGCCAAACACATAGAACTTCAAGGCCTTACTATTAGATGTTATCTGTCAAACACTTAAATTAATCCAGTACTTAGAAACTTCAAGAGATCTACAAGTGACAAGCCCTGTCCTCAAGGTCTCAAAACATTTTCAGTTCAGTCGCTCAGTCATGTCCAACTCTTTGCGACCCCCTGAACTGCAGCACGCCGGGCCTCCCTGTCCATCACCAACTACCAGAGTCTAGGTTGGTCATAACTTTCCTTCCAAGGAGTAAGCGTCTTTTAATTTCATGGCTGCAATCACCATCTGCAGTGATCTTGGAGCCCCCAAAAATAAAGTCAGCCACTGTTTCCACTGTTACCCCATCTATTTCCCATGAAGTGATGGGACTGGATGCCATGATCTTAGTTTTCTGAATGTTGAGCTTTAAGCCAATTTTTTCACTCTCCTCTTTCACTTTCATCAAGAGGCTCTTTAGTTCTGCTTCACTTTCTGCCATAAGGGTGGTGTCATCTGCATATCTGAGGTTACTGATATTTCTCCCGGCAATCTTGATTCCAGCTTGTGCTTCCTCCAGCCCAGCATTTCTCATGATGTACTCTGCATATAAGTTAAATAAGTAGGGTGACAATATACAGCCTTGACATACTTCTTTTCCTATTTGGAAGCAGTCTGTTGTTCCATGTCCAGTTCTATTATAATATCAGAATTAATTATATTAGTAATATGTTATTATATAATATAATCTTCATTTTACATGAGAAGAAATTGAAAGACATACAAAGATATACCAAAAAACAATAATAATAATAATAAAGTCACTCCAAACTATAAACCAAGACCTTTCCTTAATCTCCTAAACCAGTGACTTGCAAACCACTGCCTGCAGGCCAAATATGCTTACTCTTATTACTCACTCCCACCCTGACCTATTTTTATATATTTTTTACATTTTTGTGATGCTTGAAAAAAAATCCCCAAAGAATGTTTTTTGACATGAACATTATATGAAATTCACATTTTAGTGTTCATAGATAAAGATTTCGGAGAAGGCAATGGCACCCCACTCCAGTACTCTTGCCTGGAAAATCCCATGGACGGAGGGCCTGGTGGGCTGTAGTCCATGGGGTCGCTAAGAGTCGGACACGACTGAGCGACTTCACTTTCACTTTTCACTTTCATGCATTGAAGGACATGACTGAAGCGACTTAGCAGCAGCAGCAGATAAAGATTTACAGGACCAAAAAAAAAGAAAAAGATTTACAGGACCACACACAACCATTCCCACTACTTATAAATTACGTGTTTTATGTGAGTGTGTGCATGTGCTGAGGAAGGTCACAGAAACGGCGTGACCGCGGGTTGACCGGTACGTGGGTCCGGCACATTTGGAGGTGCCGCACACACTCCCCTGTCTTGGAATGTCCTTCCGCCCACAGTTCCGTCAGTGAGAGGTGTTCTAAGTCTAAGCCTTGGGAGACTAAGATGTTGAGACCGTAAGGACTGAATATATGACTGACTGAACCAGGTAAGGTCTCTGTATAAACTTTCAAGATTCTGACGGGGGGTGTGGAGACCTATGGCCACCGCCTCGCCTCGCCTCGCCTCACCTCACCTCACCTCACGTGACTTTCCTCACCTCACCTCACGTGACTTTCCTCACCTCACCTCACGTGACTTTCCTCACCACACCTCATGTGACTTTCCTCACCACACCTCACCGTGGCTTATTAAACCTGTCAGCTCTCCGTCTGGAGCGGCCTGTGTCTGTCTTCAGTCTCTGTGCCTCCTGTGTCTCCAAACTAGCAACATGGCTGCTTTCTTTTGAAAATGGCTGTGTTGAGTAGTTGTGACAAAGATCATATAGCCCACAAAGCCTAAAATATTTACTGTCTGGAGCTTTACAGAGAAAAATCGCCAATCTTTGGTCTAGCCCATATGGTTTTTTTTTGTTTAGGGTCTAAGACCCTTTGTTAAGGGTCTAAGGAGAATATATATAAATTTATGACATTTAAGGCCATCTTTATTTTAAATATACTTGCACATGGTACCATTTTGCAAGAAAAACTACACGTCCTTTCACATACTACTGTGTTTCCTTGTTTATGGGTTGTTAGTTGTTATTCATGGACATTCCTATTTCTTCATTCATTCACTTCATGAGCCCTTATAGTGTACTAGCCTGGGAACAAATGAGTAACACAAAGAAGCTTTATTAGTTAACTTCTATAGAAAAGTAATGGACAAATGTGAGGGCTTCCCTGGTGGCTCAGCAGTAAAGAATCCGTCTGCCAATACAGGAGACGTGAGTTCGATCCCTGGGTCAGGAAGATCCCCTGGAGAAGGAAATGGCAACCCACTCCAGTGTTCTTGCCTGGGAAATCCCATAGCCAGAAGGAGCCTGGTGGACTATAGTCCATGGGGTCCCAAAAGAGTCAGACACAACTCAGCAACTAGACAATAACAACAATGGACAAATGTAGACCATTGTTGTACGGTAGTGAGAAGCACCATCCTAGGATTATGACTGGGACAGAAAAGAAGGTGTTTGACTCAGCTACAGGAGTTGGTAAATGCTTCTTAGAAAAGAACGCACTTGAACTGAGAGCAAGAGTATGAGGGGTTGAGAGGGGACACGATTCCATGTTACAGCAATATTTTCCAAGACTTGTGTTCATCAGGGTTAAGGACAGGAAACAGAAAGCAATATGGTCATTTTAAGAGAGTAAAGATTCACGGGGAATTAGGACAAAATCATGGAAGGACCAGAATAGGCTGTAGGCTGGCCTACCAAGAGTGATTCCCAAAAACTATAGTACTGTCCCACTGAGGCCATCACTGGACTGCTTCAGACCAAGAATACATTGTCATTCTCTGATAAGGATCAGGAAGGCAGTCCTGATGCTGCTGCCACTGGACTGTTAAGAGCAAAGGATCTCTGCAAAATTGCTTGCCAATAGAAAGACAGCCAGGAGAGCAGGAACATGGCCTCAGCTCTGTTTTAAATTTCTGAATCTCACAGGAGCACATCTATTTTGTGCATTCAGAGCTCTTGCTGCAAAAAATTTTAAGAAAGAAAGCCATTAGCTTTCTAGTTTCTGCAACACAGGAAGGCATGCTTGCTTACTTCTAAGTAAGGTGGGATGGAGGTTGATCAAGCCAAACCACAGAATCCACCACATGTACAGAATCAATGTGACTGCCCATTCAAAGAATTGCAAATAGTTTGGATTGCCTACAGCAGTAGTTTCCAAATAGTTGAGCGGATCCCTTTTTAACACGAAAATATTGGGCCTCCAATGCACATGACAGTAGTTTTATTTAATATCCTCTAACTGAGAAATATATTACAAATACTTTCATTCAAAAGGAATTTTATTTTATTAATCATAATAGCAAATAAATACATTTGGACAATGATGGTGATAAAAGTAGCTCACATATACTGCATGCATGTTAATTCAGTGGCAATGCATATGTGTTTAAGCTATATAATTTGTTTAGTCAGCAGATGATGCCTGGACCACTTCTAAATTCCAAAACTCTTTTCAGTAATGCCTGGGAAACCAGATATTTTAAGCTCACATTTGGAAATCATTGAGCTTTAATAGCTTAGGGTGTGTGATAAGGAAGATGTAAGCAAAGAGGATCTAAAAGAAGGCTAGTTTCTTTAGATATTAATTGGAAGGTGATGGGGAATTACTGAATTTTAAGCAAAGAAATGATGGAATCAGATTTTCATGTCAGAAAGACCAGTCTGGCAAAGTCTGGCTGATGAAGGAATAAAAGACTGAAGACAAGTAGAAGATATAGAAGGTTATTTCAGTGATCCAGGTGGGAAACTCAGGGGTCTAATAAACAAGGTAAAGATAGTGGGGATGAAGAGTAATGAATATTTAGCAGCAGAATTGATTGCTGATTGATTGATTTGGTGTGATATGGGTGACTAAGAGGACAAAAGAAAGAGAACATGCTTGGGTAACTGTGTAAATATGAAACACAGGAGAAAAAAATGAATTGTTCCAAGTTCTCAAGATATACTTTTTAATATTCTCAAGAAACATTTATACATATTTAAAAGAAAAATCAATAAAGTGACATGATTACTGTTCTAAATTAGTCAGAATATGATAACTGCTATAAGCATAACCCCCAAGTACCAGTAACTTGATACAATAAAGGTATGTTTCTCATTCACATCACAACCCGATGAAGGTTGATATGTGTGCATGTGATGGTGAGGAGAGAGGCAGACTTTGGCCCGTGTGATTATTTAGAGACCCAGATTTTTCCTTTCATTGATTCTACCATCTCCTGGGGCCACAGGATTCTCTACATTCATCTGGACAAAGGGAGATAGGGAGCTGACTTTTTTTTCCCCACGTGTCCAGGGCGTGAACCAGGCATGGGCACAGAGCAAAAGCCAAGCTGGGATAAACAAGGAGTTGTTTTGTCCCTCACTGATATGAGACAGGCACCATCAACCAACCAACCAGGTGCCACTCTACCCAGGCCAGGGACAAGGGAGCTGGATTTTAAATAGGAAGATTTTATGGACCAGGAAAAGAAGAAATGTACATCACTTGTGCACACTTACCAATGGTTAAAACTCAATCATGGGCATGAGACACAATCTAGCTGTGTGCCCAGGAAAAGAAAAACATGACTTTCAGGAATGTTTAGCTAGTTTCTACCTTAAGCACTTGTTCGGTTATAATGAGGAACTCACAGAATTTTGAAATATGATTACAGTGAATGACAAAGTGATTTGAGTTTAATTAGACAATGTCTAAATGTGATTGATGTAATGGGGAAATCTGTGAAACATTTGATTACATTACTGAAGAAATTCTGTGGTCATATAGTGTGGGAACTGAAGAGAAATGGGAGAGAGTAATGCCTGTATTGAGTCCAGAAATAGGTGAACCGAAGACAAAGAAATTATTGCTGTCCTCGGGGTTGGGATACTCGACCTGTTTATCCATGAACTCTTTATTAAGTACTATCTGCTAGGCACTGTTCTAGGTACCGGAATAGAAACGACTTATCCTGTCTGCCAAATAGCCATATCCCTAGAGTAGTGGTGGATCTACTACATCCTCATGGCTTCAAGGCCCAAGCTTTTATAATATTCTACTCAATTCACTTAAATCTGATTCTCTACCAAGCAAATGCCTTCTAATTATCTCTAGACTGTCTTTGATTGACTAATATAAGTCTAATCCTTATGGTTCCTGCATCCTTGTCTCCTCCTCTCCCTCATCTTCTTCCTTCTCCTCTTTTGTTGTCGTCTCCACAGTCATGCTCATGATAATAACCAGCACTCACTGAGAACTGGGCATTGTGTTAGGTACTTTATACATTTCTTCTAATTCTCATGACAGTTGCATTTGATAGATACAAATACTGAGTCTCAGAGAAATTTAGAGGGCAGTTTGCCCTCAGATTTACTAGTGGTGAGCCTGGATCAGAAACCACTACTGATGACTTCATAGCCCAAGTTCTTACTACTATTATAAAGAAATAAATCTGCACCTGGGTTTATAGATCAATCCCTTGAGAATTTATTAAATAGATTAGTTGAATTGATCAAGTCTGGGTACTTTGACAAAATCAGGTTTTTGATCCCACAATACTCAGGACCTGATACTGAGATGAGAAAACTCCTCAGAGGTCCTCAACCCTATGAGGTCTTGCCAGGGCTGCTGGTTGAGCATTGACCTCTCTTACTTTTTTAAAGGTAAAAAGTCATTTATTTTAAATGAAATATAGTTGACTTATAATGATAAAGAATCTGCCTGCTGTGCAGCAGACCTAGGTTCGATCCCTGTGTTAGGAAGATCCCTTGGAGAATGGAATGGCAACCCACTTCAGTATTCTTGCCTGGAATTCCATGGACAAAAGACCCTGGCCCAGTGGGGTACAGTCCTGGTGGGGTCTCAAGGAGTAGGATACAACTAAGTGACTAACACTTTGATTTTTTAGGTGTACAGCATAGTGATTTACTACTTTTGCAGATTATATTCCATTATAAGCTATTATAAGATGTGGACTTCCCTGGTGTCTCAGAGGTCAAAGTATCTGCCTGCAATGCAGGAGACCTGGGTTCCATCCCTGGGTTGGGAAGATCCCCTGGAGAAGGAAATGGCAACCCACTCCAGTATTCTTGCCTGCAAAATCCCATGGACAGAGGAGCCTGGTGGGCTACAGTACAAGGGGTAGCAAAGAGCCGGACACAACTGACCAACTTCACTTTTAATGGGTATAATTCCTTGTGCTATACAGTCATTTCTTGCTGCTTATCTATTTTACATATAGTATTTTTAATCTATTATGATCATACCTCTAATTTGTCCCTGAAATCCCTATTTCTGAACTTTTAACTTCAACATTTGTGACCTGGTAATATCACAAAATAATCTGTCAGAGAGAACTGTTAACATATTTATATTTTTATAATGAGAAAAAATATTCTCATAAATAAAGCCCAAAAAGATACCAAATTTACTGAAGTTACAAGATAAACATTACATTTGATTCCTTCAACTAAAAGTTTACTGTGTAGTTGCAATTATTGCACAAAGATGTAATCAGAAAAATATATTTTGAATTACAATGTATTGGTAGGAATAAATCAAAGTAAATGTGTTTTCTCCTAATGGCATTTTTATTTTCCCAGAGTAGGAATTTAAAATTGCTTAAATTGCTTCTAAGTTAGTGAGTAGGAAAAGCGCTTCAATGGTGACAAAATGCATAACAAGTGTTTAACCAGCATGCAAAAGATGACAATGAAAAGAACAGTTCTGCACGTGTCAAGATAAACCATGAACAGTTATGTGACTCCATACTGATTTTTCTAACCCACATACAACTAGTGAAAAGCATCTACTTCATTATAATCAGATGCATTATCACATGCATATCTTTATGTACCATTGGTGGTGGTTTAGTCACTAAATTGTGTCCGACTCTTGCAACCCTATGGAATGTAGCCTTCCAGGCTCAATCGATGGGATTCTCCAGGCAATAATACTGGAGTGGGTTGCCATTTCCTTCTCCAGGGGATCTTCCCAACCCAGCAGTTGAACCTGGGGTCTCCTGCATTGCAGGCAGATTCTTTACCAACTGAGCTACAAGGGAAGCCCTTATGTACCACTAACCCTTGCACATATGTCTTTTATTTCACGATATTTCTGACTTTCGCATCTTTTGTTGTTGTTTCCATTGGTCCTTCACTTCTGAATTACATTATCCTTATGTTATAGAAGTAGTAGAAATGTAGGTCAAATATATCTTTCTAAGATCATTATAGGAAAAAAGAAACAAATGAGGGAAGAATGTGGTTTTCTTATACAATATCCGTTAATGATGACAGTTGCTTACAGTTGTTCTTGGGAGAATGGCCACGCTAAATGTGTGACTTGGGTTGCAGTTACATTTTTGGTGATTTGTACAAATTTTAAAGCCCACTTTCCTCAAGTGAGTTGCATTAAAGCCAGGCTTTACCACAGCTAAACCTGTGGTGATGATCCAGCTCAACATCTCTATCTAAAGAGAAGACAGCTACAAGGCTGCCTTGTGGGATTTGATAACTCATCAATCTCAGTTCAGTCACTGAGTCTTGTCCAGCTCTTTGCAACCCCATGGACTGCAGCATACCAGGTTTCCTTGACCATCACAAACTCCTGGAATTTGCTCAAATTCATGTCCATCGAGTCAATGATGACATCCCCATCTCAACCTCTTCATCCCCTTCTTCTCCTGCCTTCGGTCTTTCTCAGCATCAGAGTCTTCTAAGGCGTCAGTTCTTTGCATCAGGTGGCCAGAGTATTGGAGCTTCAGCTTCAGCATCAGTCCTTCCAATGAATATTCAGGACTGTTTTCCTTTCGGATTGACTGGTTTGATCTCCTTGCTGACCAAGGGACTTTCAAGAATCTTCTCCAACACTACAGTTCAAATACATCAATTCTTTGGCACTCAGCTTTCTATATAGTCCAACTCTGACAGCCATACATGACTACCGGAAAAAGCATAGCTTTGACTAGATAGACCTTTATCGGCAAAGTAATGTCTCTGCTTTTTAATATGCCATCTAGGTTGGTCGTAGTTTTTCTTCCAAGCAGCAAGCATCTTTTAATTTCATGGCTGCAGTCATCATTTGCAGTGATATTGGAGCCCAAGAAAATAAAGTCTGTCATTGTTTCCATTGTTTCCCCATCTATTTGCCATGAAATGATGGGACCGGATGCCATAATCTTAGTTTTTCGAATGTTGAGTTTTAAGCCAGCTTTTCACTCTTCTTTTTCACTGTCATTAAGAGGCTTTTTAGCTCCTCTTCACTTGCTGCCATAAGAGTGGCATATCATCTGCATATCTGAGGTTATTGATATTTCTCCTGGCGATTGTGACTCCAGCTTGTACTTCATCCAGCCCAGCATTTTGCATGAGGTCCTCTGCATATGAGTGAAATAAGCAGGGTGACAGTATATAGCCTTGACATACTCCTTTCCCAGTTTGGAACCAGTCCGTTGTTCCATGTCCGGTTCTAACTGTTGCTTCTTGAATATTCATCTGAATGCAGAGTTCCAAAGAATTGCAAGGAAAGATAACAAAACCTTCCTAAGTGATCAATGCAAACAAATAGAGGAAAACAATAGAATGAGATAGGCTAGAGTTCGGTTCAAGAAAATTAGAGATACAAGGGGAACATTTCATGCAAAGATAGGCACAATAAAGGGCAGAAATGGTACGGATCTAACAGAAGCAGAAGATATTAAGAAGAGGTGGCAAGAATGCAGAGAAGAACTGTACAAAAAAGATCTTAATAGATAACTTAACCAGATAACTTTGATGGTGTGATCACTCACCTAAAGCCAGACATCCTGGAGTGCGAAATTAGGTGGGCCTTAAGCATCACTGGAGAAGGCAATGGCACCCCACTCCAGTACTCTTGCCTGGAAAATCCCATGGTCGGAGGAGCCTGGTAGGCTGCAGTCCATGGGGTCACTAAGAGTTGGAGATGACTGAGCGACTTCACTTTCACTTTTCACTTTCATGCATTGGAGAAGGAAATGGCAACCCACTCCAGTGTTCTTGGCTGGAGAATCCAGGGAATGGGGGAGCCTGGTGGGCTGCCATCTATGGGGTCACACGGAGTCAGACACGACTGAAGTGACTTAGCAGTAAGCATCACTGCAAACAAAGCTATTGGAGGTGATGGAATTCCAGCTGAGCTATTTCAAATCCTAAAAGATGATGCTGTTAAAGTGCGGCACTGAATATGCCAGCAAATTTGGAAAACTCAGCAGTGGCCACAGGACTGGAAAAGGTCAGTTTTCATCCCAATCTCAAAGAAAGGCAACGCCAATGAATGTTCACACTACTGCACAGTTGCATTCATCTCTTATGCTAGCAAATTAATGCTCAAAATTCTCAAGTGAGGTTTCAACAGTACGTGAACTGAGAACTTCCAGATGTTCAAGCTGGATTTAGAAAAGGCAGAGGAACCAGAGATCAAATTGCCAGCATCCGTTGGATCATCAAAAAAGCAAGAGAGTTCCAGAAGAACATCTACTTCTGCTTTATTGAATACACCAAAGCCTTTGACTGTGTGGATCACAACAAACTATAGAAAATTCTTAAACTCATCAATCTACTAGCACTCTAATGTCATGACTACAGATCCTGCTTTGAGACAGCCCTGGCTAAGAGTGAGGATACTCGATTCTACCTCAGGTTCAAACTGTGACTCTGAAGGATTCACTTAACCTTCAGGTTCAAGTTTTTAGTCTGTAAAATGATGAGATGTCCTAGTTCTACAAGATCCCTTCAAGGTTTAAAATAGAGTAATACAGCTATGGTTTTTCCAGTAGTCATGTATGGATGTGAGAGTTGGAATATAAAGAAAGCTGAGCACCAAAAAATTGATGCTTTTGAACTGTAGTGTTGGAGAAGACTCTTGAGAGTCCCTTGGACTGCAAGGAGATCCAACCAGTCCATCTGAAGCTGAAACTCCAATACTTTGGTCACCTGATGCGAAGAGCTGACTCATTGGAAAAGACCCTGATGTTGAGAAGGATTGAGGGAAGAAGGAGAAGGGGACAACAGAGGATGAGATGATTGGATGGCATCACCAACTTGATGGACATGAGATTGGGTAAACTCTGGGAGTTGGTGATAGACAGGGAGGCCTGGCATGCTGCGGTCCACGGGGTTGCAAAGAGTCAGACACGACTGAGCGACTGAACTGAACTGACTCCATTGTGGGAGAAAAAAGACTTTAAAAAATTGGGTAGTAATATCATATATGAGGTGATACTTAGAAAACAACTGCAGTCTATATTTTTTGCAGTACTAGTACAGTGAACACGTTTTGTTAGTACCTCAGTTGTGTCTGACTCTTTGTGACCCCATGGACTCATGCCCACCAGGTTTCTCAGTCCGTGGAATTCTCCAGGCAAAAATACTGGAGTGGGTAGCCATTCCCTTCTTCAGGGGATCTTCCTGACCCAGGGATTGAACCTGTGTCTCCTGTGTTGCAAGCAGATTCTGTACCATCTGAGCCACCAAGGAAGCCCATAGTGAACATGCTGCTGCTGCTGCTGCTGCTAAGTCGCTTCAGTCGTGTCCCACTCTGTGCGACCCCATAGACGGCAGCCCACCAGGCTCCCCTGTTCCCTGGATTCTCCAGGCAAGAACATTGGAGTGGGTTGCCATTTCCTTCTCCAAAGCATGAAAGTGAAAAGTGAAAGTGAAGTCGCCCAGTCGTGTCTGACTCTTCACGATCCCATGGACTGCAGCCTACCAGGCTCCTCCATCCATGGGATTTTCCAGGCAACAGTACTGGAGTGGGGTGCCATTGCCTTCTCATAGTGAACATAAATGCTCTTCATAAAAACAATTGCATTTCTTTTTGTCTTATAAGCCAGTTTGAACCTGAATCCACATCATGGGCTTCCAGGCTGTTGATAGCTTTAATCTGTGCTTACTGCAAGGGTTCATGCAAAATTGCCTGGTTCTCTTAAGATCACAAAGTTCCTGGGAAGCGTTCTGTTGACCCCACAGTCAACCCTAGTTTCCACTGGAACCTGTGCCAGCCCATGAGGGCCTTTTGTCTTATGGGTTCAGTTGGATAATTTGATGACACTGGTGAGGCATGGCAAGTTTGGGTGAGACAGATTATGCTAGTGCTGGGAATCTGGCCCTGCCACATACCCAATCCAGTGCCACTTGCCTCAGAGTTCTGTTAACTTTTCCCAGACTTGAGAACAGCCCTCCTTTTCCCCTCTAGTTACTTTCAAAGGATACTCCCTCTCTCCTGTCCATCTCTAAGAAACCTTGCATAAGCTTTTCAGTGAGTTTAGATTTTTATGCAAGTTGGAAGTCAAAGTTTGTTCATGCAGCTTTTACTTGGTCATGCAAATACCTCTGAAGAAAGAAAATTCAAAATCTTGAGACTAACATCTGGATTGAAGGTAAAGAAAAATGCACAGGCCAAAACACAAATTAATATTTCAATAAATTATCCTGTCATACAATCAATTAATTAAAATATAATCACATTTGGGGGACATGGTTTGTATTTGCTGTTATTTTTTAGTATCTGCTTTCAGTTTAGTTCAGTCACTCAGTCCTGTCCAACTCTTTGTGACCCCATGGACTGCAGCACACCAGGCTTCCCTGTTCATTACCAACTCCCAGAGCTTGCTCAAACTCATGTCTATCAAATCAGTGATGCATCCAGCCATCTCATCCTCTTTTTCTCCTGCCTTCAATCTTTCCCAGCATCAGGGTTTTTTCCAGTGAGTCAGTTCTTCACATCAGGTGGCCAAAGTATTGGAGCTTCAGCTTCAGCATCAGTCCTTCCAATGAATATTCAGGACTGATTTCCTTTAGGTTTGATCTCCTTGCAGTCCAAGGGACTTACTGAGATATAATTATATACCATAAAATTAAACTATGTAATATGCATGTATTTATTTTTAATAGTTTGAGTGAGGGTATGTTTAATTAGAAGGGATAGTTGGAAAAATTTATGGATGTTTTAAATTATGGATGTCTGAATACCTTCAAAGATTTAAGAGATTAATTGTGCTGGTGTTTTTATTGTGTAAAATTTCAATGAAATATTATTTCTGTAGGAAGTAATGGGAGTATATAATAATATTAAGAGTTTTTATACTGTGATGTTAACTGAAAGGCAGGCTGCAAAATTATAGACATGACTATGTGTTGTGTGCTTAGTCACTCAGTCTTGTCTGACTCTGTGGACTCCGTAGACTGTAGCCCACAAGGCTCCTCTGTCCATGGGGATTCTGTAGACAAGAATACTGGAATGGGTTGCCATGCCCTCCTCCAGGGGATCTTCCCAACCCAGGGATCAAACCCACATCTCCGGCATTGCAGGGGGATTCTTTACCAGCTGAGCCACCAGGGAAGCCCAAGAATACTGGAGTGGGTAGCCTATTCCTTCTCCAAGTTAACTTCCCAAACCAGAAATCAAATTGGGGTCTCCTGCATTGCAGGAGGATTATTTACCAGCTGACCTGTCAGGGAAGCCCAGACAAGGCCATACCTATAAGAAAATATGCATAGATAAAAAGACAGAGCCAAAAAATGGGCTAATTTTGGGTGCTCAGATTTAGGTCACAGATTTTATTTTCTATTTCTATAGATTAGTACATTTCTCAACTACTATGTATACTTTTGGAATGATAAAGGAAACTTTGTTTATGAAACTTCTGAGTTTTCTCTTTTTTTGAAACACATATCATGGGCTCTACTCAGTCCTAACTTGGGTTATTTGGGGAGATCGTAAGTGATAACAATAAACTGTTTTTTGCTTTATAATTCACAGATTGTATTCAGGAATATTATCTCATTTTACTGAGCAAAGAGTTAGGCATTTCACTGAGGAAACTGTCAAAAGTTGGAGAAGGGAAGGAAAGAAGAAGGACATTTTTAAAGGACTTCAAAGTGTACGCAGTTGTCTCTGGTGGGAATTCCCTTCATCTGAGATGATGAAAGAGGAAGAGGTTAGGGGTGGACAGAGCACAGAACACTCACATGGGGCCATCACTGACCCGAGGGAAAAGCGGAATGGATAGGATTTGCAGCCATGGGATTCTTGTATCTATTTCTATGTCTTTCTATATAGTGTTATCAACTTAGGTTAGCAGTTGTTTATAAAGAAATTATTCACAGCGGGAAAAGAGGAGTAAGGAGTAAGGAATCCCACTTCAGTGGCAGTGAGTACGTGTCAAAGGAGGAAGGAGATGAACAAATAACCTTATGTATTTGTAAATCTGTTATTTGTATGTCTGAAAATACATTAGGGAGTATGCAAGATGGGTTTAGATCAAGTCAATATCATGTACATTTTAAGAGAAATGGAGTTTTATTTATTCCGTTATGAGTTGACTACACTGACAACAATAACAAAGATGAGGTAAATGAAAAAATTATTTATTGAAAGATTTGCATTTTACATTAAGATTGTAAACACTTTGACATGATGGCTAAATATGAGAAATTTATTTTTGTTTTATGGATTCCATATAAGGTAGGCTATGAAAATTCAAAGGGAAATGTGTGACCTGTTTTACTCAGTGGCAGTATCTTAGTTTGTCAAAATTATCTTTAAGTTAAATTATCATCGGCTGTGCTTTTTGTTCACAGGGACTAAATAACCACTGTTAACTTTATTGTAATTTCTAGTACTCTAAAATCACTTGAATGGAGGGAATATTTTTTGGTGTCATAGCCCAGGCAGATATTTGAAAGATGCCTAAATGCCATCACCTCAGTGTCATGTTACTCCTAGAAGCAGTATATAGACTGAATCATGGGGGTAAAATGCACAGGAATATATAATAGCTGCCTTTAGCACAGCCAGACTTTGGAAAACTCCAATATTACTGTGTTGCAAAATTTCTGGCATAAGAAATTCCATCAGTTCTTTCCAGGCTCAGTTGGAGTCCAACCTCCTAAGGAAGCCTCCACAAACACTCAGGCCTGGGGCAACCTTGTGCTCATTTGAATGCATCACCTCTATCAAGTATTTCTGTAGGTTGACAGTTGTTAACAAGCACCTCTAGTGCCCTTATCACCTTCCATTGTCTCACCTCTGATTTCAGCTGCAGTTGTTGTAGAAGGGCTCGTTCAAGCTCAGACTTACCTCATTGCAACTCATCTGCTTCAAGTTCCCTTCCTCACGAAGCTTTCTCTGATACAAGGGAACTTGTGCTGTGAACAAGCCCAGCCTGAAAGTGTGAGAGAGTTATCGTTCTTGGGGGAAAGCTTTCATCAATAGGATGTGGGAGCTAGTGGATAAATATTTTTACCTGCTATGGACATTTCTATTCTGTATACTTCTTAGACAAACCTAGACAGTGTATTAAAAAGCAAAGACATCATTTTACCAACAAAGGTCCGTATAGTCAAAGCTATGGTTTTTCCAGTAGTCATGTATGGATGTGAGAGTTGTACAATAAAGAAAGCTGAGTGCTGAAAAATTGATGCCTTCAAATTGTGGTGCTGGAGAAGACTCTTGAGAGTGCCTTGGATTTAAAGGTGATCAAACCAGTCAGTCCTAAAGAAAATCAACCCTGAGTATTTATTGAAAGGACTGATGCTGAGGCTGAAGCTCCAATACTTTGGCCACCTGATGTAAAGAGCCAACTCATTGGAAAAGACCCTGATGCTGGGAAAGATTGAAGGCAAAAGAAGAGGGCAGCAGAGGATGAGATGGTTAGATAGCATCACGGACTCAATGGACATGAATCTGAGCAAACTCTGGGAGATAGTGGAGGACAGGGAAACCTGGTGTGCCGCAGTCCATGGGGTCGCAAAGAGTCAGATATGACTTAACAACTGAACAACAACAACGTATTTCTTAGAAATCCTGGCAGAAATTAGCCCCCTTTGTCCATAGCAGTGACTTATAAATGGTACTATTATATTGACTTTTCCTCTTTTTCCCATGCATTTTTCTGACCCTGTCACTTTTGCTTCCTGCGATCACTTCCAAAATAGACTTCCTGACCCAAGTCCTCCCTTCAGGTTCTGCTTGGAATAGCAGTTATGCAGTATGCATTGCTATTGTGTTTTGAATACTTCAACCTTTAAAGATCTTATTGATGTAAGTCTTGCTTCCACAACTATAGTGTAGTATCCTAAGGACAGCAAGAGTTTGTTACACATTGTATCATGCCTTGTACACGATAGGTTTCTATAAGTAGTTTAAAATGGGTATATAGCGTATTATCAATCCCTTTGAGAACTTCTGGTCACCCAATGTCCAAATTCTTGTACAAACACTAGCTGTTCATCTGCATCAGTCTAGAGGATGGACATTTTACATTCTTTGTGTCTAGTGAGTATCCATATCCCTTCCTCAGAAGATGGGAAGCTCTCACCTTAGGCACTGAAAATAATAGCAAATCACTTTCTAAGCCTCCCTTGCTGCTAAATCATAAATTCCAACCAATCAGATTCATCTACTCTGGACTCTTGAGTCAAAGTCAGCATGTGAAGAAGCAGGAGCCACTCAGAATGCATCCTGGTAATGGGGTAGTGGCAGTTGCAGTGGCAGCCACATCATGAAGCTGGTTCTTCAGCATGTTTTGGGGCACTTTGCCTTGGGGTGGGGAGAGCCTCTAATACTGGTCCCCAGGCCTCTAAGAGAGTCCATGCACTATTGAATATTTTTAAAGTTCTTTTTTCTGAGTAAATCACCCAACATGGCAGTTTGTGGTTTTCAATAAGACCTTTGATCCATTCTGTGTTTCCATGAAGCCTTGAGGATATTTTGGGTTGCTGGTGGGAAATGAATATCCAACTCCAGTGTAGGGGAGTTTCCAAAATCTCCTGGGTAATTTTAATACATTCCACAAAAATATATGTCATACCTAAGTAGAACACCCCAGAAACATCCTTAGTCCTCATATAAGCCAACCCAAATTGTGGCAAGCAAGAAAAGTAGAATGAATTAAAAACTAGAAGAATGAGGTAAGGAGAATATCTTATAAAGCTACAATTTACTTCCATCTGCACCACTGAAATTGTTGCCAGATATTTCACAAACAGATGGGCTTCCCTGGTGGCTCAGTGGTAAAGAATCCACCTGCCAGTCCAGGAGACGTGGGTTCAATCCCTGAATCGAAAAGATACCCTGGAGAAGCAAATGGCAACCCACTCCAGTGTTCTTGCCTGGGAAATCTCATGGACAGAGGAACCTGACAGGCTATAGTCCATGGGGTCGCAAAGGAGTCAGACACATTATAGTAACTAAGCAACAATAACATTTCACAAACACAATGCTTTGAGCAAAGACAATACAGGTGACCCTTGGACAGTATGGGTTTGAACTATGTGAGTCCACTTGTATGCTGCTTTTTTTGATAGTAAGTACTACAGTACTGCATAATCCCCTGTTGTTTGAATCTGCAAATGGAGAACCACACATCCAGAGGAACTGTAGATACAGAGAGCCAACTGTAAGTTATATGCAGATTTTTGACTGTGCAGATGGTCGGTGCCCTAAACCTTCCTTTTAGGGTCAAATGTATTTCAAATTCAAAAGACAACTGACTCTTAACATGCCTACCATCTATAAGCTAAGAATATTCACATTAGCAGATAGGATTCACTCACATGTTGAAAACAGTGATCTCTTTAATGAAAATAATAAATAATAAAAGACTTGTGAATAATAAAGGACTTGACCATTATGGAGACTGTACACTTTATCAGACAATCATAAAACAAAGCAAATCCATATTTATTACAGTATTAGGGTTTTTTTTAAAGCACATGGCAGCTCAGTCCCTCCAAATCCCAGCCACTCTGCTTACCAAATGCCTGGTAATATTTACAGATTTTGCAAATATATTAGCCTTAACTTTCAAATTATCAAGTAATAAGTATATGTTATTATATTTTTAGAAAAAAAATGTCATACTCTGCCTCATGTGATACTAAAAACTGAAATAATAAAATAGGAGAGGGTAGAATAGAGGTGACTCTGATGTCAGGATGGGGAGGAACCTTCTTAATATAAATCAATGCAGGAAAAAGATTGATTATTCAATATATAAACAAGATACTGACTATAAAAATTTTTAATTTCACACACCTATCATAATAAAAATGAAAATCATATGGGAGAAATTTCAAAATATATGAAAAATTGGTTAGTAGCCATAATATATAAAGAACTTTTAAAAATAAAAAGTAAAAATATGTTGAACACAATTTTTAGAAAATAGGGTATATGTAGATATTTAACATCAAAAGAAATAAACATGAAAACATGCACATTACTAAAAGAAATACAAGTGAAAGTAAAAAGTATTTTCAACAACTAAATTGGCAACTTTTTTTCAAACCATTTTGTTCATTGAATATGCTTTGAAAGGCTATTCTCATGCTGGAGTGCAAATTAATGCATAGTTTTTAGAAGGAAATTGGCAATAGTTTCAGAAACCCATAGAAATATTTGTATGCTTTGATTCAGTATATCCTCCCACTAACTTCTTTTAAGAAAACAATGGAGATGTACATAAGTATTTGTAAGAATGTTTATCTTAATAATTTTAATTGCAAAAAATTAAACATAATGTGTCCAAATAACTTGATAAATGTTTACTGGTTTATTCATGTGATGGAATAATAGCCAATAAAAACATGTTTTTAAAAGGGTGTTTAATGATCTAGAAATATTCTTACATTACATTGAATGGAAAAAACAGAGTAAAAAGCTATATACATATAGTTTTTTCATAATTTTTGTTTTTAAAATATTCATGGAAAAGTACTAGAAATAACTACATGAAAATATTAACAGTTCTATCTCTGGTTAGTAATATTTTGAATATTTTTTATGCTTTTTGTGTTCTTTAATTCTACAATTATAATATTTGAAAAATAAAATCATACTAAAAGAGTAATTCTTCCATTTTTTTCCCACATGAAATAACTCATTTAGTAGCATGATCTGCTTTTAGTTGTGTTAAGGAAGTAGAAAGAAATACTCATTTAGTCTGTCTTAAGAACTTTTGAGTTAAATGGAGCAGGTGTTAATGATACCAGTTA
>NW_011494670.1:3862904-3866957 GCF_000754665.1 Bison bison bison | reverse complement strand
GAGGAAGAAATTGAAGATTTGAGAGGCTAAATGATTTGCGAGTATTCAGTTAGTTCAACAGTATTTTTTCTGAACATATAGTAATTACTGTGAATTGGATTAGGCATTTAGGCATTAGGAATAAAAGACTAAAAATTATTCCCAAGAGTGTGTCTTATAGTAGGTGACATATTTTAAAAAACTGTTATTTTCAATTAGTGGGGTAAGTGCTGACAGAGGTATGTGATGAGAACTACAGAGAAAATATTAGTTTGAACCACTGAAACTGCCAATATTCAACTATTTTTGACCTACAAAAAATAGAAATTTTGTATGATTCATTGCAATATACCTGAACGAGTATAATGATGATGCCTGAACTGAATCTTGAGGAGGAGAGAGGAAATTACTGGATGAAGGTATATTCATCAACCAGGATTGAACCAGGAGATAAAAACCAGTGAAGTAAACAGGGAAAGTGTTATATAAAGAAGCAGGGCTTATGATTAAGGAGGGATTGGCTTGAAAGAAGTAAAGAGAACTCTGAAGAATATAGCCAATGTAAGGACCAATCACTACCCAACCCCACAATATACCCAAGGAAGGTCTCCTTTGCGCTTGTACTCCAGGTCTGAGCCAGAAATGGCAGAGAAGTTGCTGTGACAGAAGTCTCTGGCATGCAGGAGGAAGTTGTTCCCAAGGAAGTGTCTCACTGAAGGGATCCTGCTAGGAAACAGCCTGACTGGGTCCTGGGGACAGCTGCTGGCTGCTCCTTGCTGCTGAAGGCCTTCACTGAAGATGCTGCCTGAACTGGAGGAACCTGGTGTTGGCAAAGCCTAAGTCACCAACCCTTAAGGAGGTGGGTGCCTTGGAAATGGTGTGCAGCACAGGAGCCAGACATTGGGGAAATTGTGAGCACTTCCAAAGCCTGAACTGGAGAAGCTGCATGTGCCTGCCAGAGGAGCAGTTTGGACCTGGAAGAAAAAGGCCTCCATCCTGCAATGGAGCCTCTATTGATAGAGTCTCTATTGATAAAGTTTAGCATTATGTCAGCTGGCAAATAAAAGCTATTTTAAAGGCCCATCTGCATTTTTGCACAGCAGGCAATGAAAAGTGAATTTGGAACCAAGGTGAGATATTTGTAACTGGCATGTTATGGAAAGAGAGTCTTCCAGCTAATAGAATACCATAGAAGACTTGTAAAAAGGACTTCCATATCTGACAGCATGATAAACTAGATACCCAGAGTGACACTCCCATTATAAAACAAACCAAAAAAAAAAAAAAAACAAACAACCCTAATATGCTGGATTTAAAAATAAGAAGTTTGTGTTTTAATACATCAGGTGAGATGGCAAGAAAGTATGAAATACAAAGATGTCAAAACTAAGAGAAGGCATGAACCTGGACACTGAAAATCTCTTTGACTCTGGGGGCAATTGCCAAATCTTTTGAATTTGAATTTTACTTTTCAGATCTTGAGGAGTACAAGAGACAAATGATTAACTCCAAGGTCCTCTCAAACTGGGGGGTCTAATTATGAGACTGTTATGTTTCACTAGGATGCAGAACACTCAACGTAAAAATAAAAACTGATAGTGAATCTGTACACTTCATCAGTGTGACGGTGAAATAAACCCTCCTTCCTCTCCATTTTGTAAGGGAACCTCAAGGAAAATTGTACTGTTTAAACTTTAGCACTGGTTTAAGGAGAAAAATTCTTTCCTCTGATTTCATAGCCACATGTCAACTCCTAAGGATTACAGCCTGAATATTTGCTACCTACATGGTCTGACGGAGAAGGCAGTGGCACCCCACTCCAGTACTCTTGCCTGGAAAATCCCATGGACGGAGGAGCCTGGTAGGCTGCAGTCTGTGGGGTCTCTGGGAGTCAGACACGACGGAGTGACTTCACTTTCACTTTTCCCTTTCATGCATTGGAGAAGGAAATGGCAACCCACTCCAGTGTTCTTGCCTTGGAGAATCCCAGGGACGGGGGAGCCTGGTGGGCTGCCATCTCTGGGGTCGCACAGAGTCGGATTCGACTGAAGCGACTTAGCAGCAGCAGCAGCAACATGGTCTGAAAAACTTTAAGGCAATTATTAAGTTTAAAATGATGCCAACACAGATGAATAGAACAGTCTTTTGGACTCTGTGAGAGAAGGAGAGGGTGGGATGATTTGGGAGAATGGCATTGAAACATGTATAATATCATATAAGAAATAAATCACCAGTCCAGGTTCAATGCAGGATACAGGATGCTTGGGGCTGGTGCACTGGGATGACCCAGAGGGATGGTACAGGAAGGGAGGAGGGAGGGGGGTTCAGGATGGGGAGCACGTGTACACCTGTGGCGGATTTATGTTGATGTATGGCAAAACCAATACAATATTGTAAAGTAATTAACCTCCAATTAAAATAAATAAATTAAAAAAATAAAATGATGCCGAATTAGTAGCATCCTAGGGTTTGGAGAAACTGAACACAAATCCTCACAGAAGGATGGTACTTTCAATTCAGGCATCAAAAAAGTCCTACAGATAAATTCCTAGAATTCCTAGACTCACCATCAAAAATCACAAAATACCCAAGGAAGCATAGCCACGATGAGAAAGAAATGGCAGAATCAGTGACCCACAAAAGCTTTAACTATTTGAATTATTAGCAAATAGTTAATGATTCAAATTATTGAATTTGAATATTCAATAATTATTCAATGTTTGCTATGTTTAAAAAAATAATAGACTAAAAGATGACCAAGCTAATTTGAAAATCAATCACATATAACCTCTGGAGATGAAAAAAAATGTAATACTTGAAAAAAAATCAATAGGTTGGTTTAGAAGCAGATTAGACACTGTTGAAGTCAGAATTAGTGAACTGGAAGATAGTACTGAAAATTAGGCAGGATGTAGTACAGAAATATAAAGAGACAGAAAATATAAAGAGACACTGAGGCAAAATGAGAGTGAAAAGATTTCACATACATCAAACTGGAATTCCAAGAAGAAATGAGAGAGAATCGGGCAGAGGAAACATTAAAAGAGTTAATAGTAGTGAACTTTCCAGAACTAATGAACATATATCCAGATATTCAAAATGTGCATTAATTCTCAAATAGGATAAATTAAGAGAAAACACATAACCAGCCACATTGTAGATAAATGTAGAACATCAGTGACAAGGAAACTTAAAAGATTACTAAGAAAAGACAGACTGAGAACAACCATGGAAAGCAATAGGAAGAATAATCTTAAGTGCTAAAAAGAAAATAACTCTCACACTGGAATTGTATGCGTATCAAAAATATATTTCAAAACCAAGGCAAAATTAAGACATTTCAGGCAAATAAAAACTGCAAGTTTGCAATTAATAATCCTGAAACATGATGCTGTGAAAGTGCTGCACTCCATATGCCAGCAAATTTGGAAAACTCAGCAGTGGCCACAGGACTGGAAAAGGTCAGTTTTCATTCCAATCCCAAAGAAAGGCAATGCCAAAGAATGCTCAAACTACTGCGCAATTGCACCCATTCTACACGCTAGTAAAGTAATGCTCAAAATTCTGCAAGCCAGGCTTCAGCAATACGTGAACCATGAACTTAGATGTTCAAGCTGCTTTTAGAAAAGACAGAGGAACCAGAGATCAAATTGCCAACATCCTCTGGATCATCGAAAAAGCAATAAGAGTTTCAGAAAAACATCTATTTCTGCCTTATTGACTATGCCAAAGCCTTTGACTGTGTGGACCACAATAAATGTGGAAAATTCTGAAAGAGATGGGAATACCAGACCACCTGACCTGCCTCTTGAGAAACCTATATGCAGGTCAGGAAGCAACAGTTAGAACTGGACATGGAACAACAGACGGGTTCCAAATAGGAAAAGGAATACGTCAAGGCTATATATTGTCACCCTGCTTATTTAACTTATATGCAGAGTACATCATGAGAAATGCTGGGCTGGAAGAAGCAACAAGCTGCAATCAGGATTGCTGGGAGAAATATCAATAACCTCAGATATGCAGATGACACCACCCTTATGGCAGAAACTGAAGAGGAACTAAAAAGCCTCT
>NW_011494670.1:3859028-3862461 GCF_000754665.1 Bison bison bison | reverse complement strand
TAAAGGAGATCAGTCCTAGGTGTTCATTGGAAGGACTGATGCTGAAGCTGAAACTCCAATATTTTGGCCACCTCATGCAAAGAGTTGACTCATTGGAAAAGACCCTGATGCTGGGAGGGATTGGGGGCAGGAGGAGAAGGGGACGACAGAGGATGAGATGGCTGGATGGCATCACCGACTCGATGGACATGAGTTTGAGTGGACTCCGAGAGTTGGTGATGGACAAGGAGGCCTGGTGTGCTGTAATTCATGAAGTTGCAGAGTCGGACGTGACTGAGCGACTGAACTGAACTGAACTGAACTGAACCTAAGCTCTAAAATATGTGCTTCAGATGGAAGAACATGATCCCAAATTGATGGTCTGTGATTCAGGAAGAGGTGAAAAAACAAAATGTAAAATATGGATAAATCTAAGTAAGCATTGTAAAAAAAATTTTGAGGGGCTTAAAAAAAGATACACCTAAAATATGCAGCTATAAATTATCAGGGATTATCAGAATTAAAGTGTTCTAGAAGGCAATGGCACCCCACTCCAGTACTCTTGCCTGGAAAATCCCATGGGCGGAGGAGCCTGGTAGGCTGCAGTCCATGGGGTCGCTAACAATCGCTAAGACTGAGCGACTTCACTTTCACTTTTCACTTTCATGCATTGGAGAAGGAAATGGCAACCCACTCCAGTGTTCTTGCCTGGAGAATCCCAGGAACGGAGGAGCCTGGTGGGCTGCTGTCTATGGGGTCACACAGAGTCGGACACAACTGAAGTGACTTGGCAGCAGCAGCAGAGACTATATTGTTCAGGAGGATGATGCAGATATTAATTTCAGATTTTGTAAGTTAAATATTATGAACAAATTTCTGTGGTAAATATAACAGCAATGGAAATAAAGTGGGCTTATCTGTGCTTTCAGATTTTTTCTTCTTTGGTTATTTAATACTTAGTTAATAAAAAATAATCTGTCCAAGATTGAAATTAATTCTATCAACAAGTTCAGATGCATAAAGGCCTTTGTGAAGGTTTGATATGGACTTCATCTCTATATTTTCTTTTTATGATCCTCTCACTGGCCTTTTTAATATGTAAGCTTCACTCACAGCAAAACAGTTGCAGCAATTCAAGAGATAACATATGTATGAGTCAGACACCAAAGTAAGGGAAAAATTTCCTTTGCTCAACTTTGCTATGACAGGACCCACACAGGAACCAATCATTGTGATGGGGGTGGGGGGTATGTCATGCACAGACTTTCTAGACCTGAGTTGCACAGTCCTCAACATGCATCTGACTAGGTACCAGCCCATTAAGCCAAAAGAAAATAAGACAATAGTTTTCAGGATTAGTATTCTTCTATCAATTATTTACCCCATGTATGCTTATTGAAGCTCTATGTTAATTCTAAAGCTCAAGCTTTAAACTTTAAAAGTAATTTTAACATTAAACCTGACTCATGTTTCTGGGATAAATCCCACTTTGTCTTGATGTAGTATTGATGTAGTATTCTTTTTGTTCATGGCTGGATCCGGCTTGGTAATATTTTGTTGAGAGCTTTTGAATCTGTTGGCAAGTTTATTTATAGTTTTCTTGTCATGCTTCTGGCTGGTTTTGGTATCATAGTAATGCTGTTGTTGTGAGATGAATTGATTAAGTATCCCTTCCTCTTCCTTTATTTTCTTAAAGAGTTTGTATGAATTTGCTATTTTTTTTTTTTTTAAGTATTCGGTAGAATTCAGTGAAGCCATCTGGACCTGGAGTTGTCTTTATGAAAATACTATTTTTTTTTTGTTCATGCCATGTGTACCTTGTGGGATCTTAGTTCCCTGATCACAAATGGAACCCGTGTCTCTGCAGTGGAAGTACACAGTCTTACTTAACCACTGGACTGCTAGGGAAGTCCCCGTGAGAATACTTTTACTTTTTAAATTTTTAAAGTACTGTCTATTAATTAAATATATGTATATATATTTGGCTGCACTAGGTCTTAGTCGTGGCGTGGGGGATCTTCAGTCTTCGCTGCAGCATCAGAGTTCTTTAGTTGTGGCATACAAACTCTTAGTTGTGGCTTGTGGGAACTGGTTTCCCCACCAGGGATCAAATCCAGGCCCTCTGCATTGGGAGCACAGAGTCTTAGCCACTGGGCCACAAGGGGAGTCCTGAGAATATTTTTAACCTATGGAATTCTAGTTGTATGGCTATAGGATGATTCAGGTTTTCTGTTTCTTCTTTTGTTAGTTTTAGTCTGTTTTGTACCTCTCAAGAAATTTGTTCATTTTATATAAGTTGTTGGAATTGTTAGCATTAAGTCATTAATAATTTTTCCTTATGTCTTCCTAATATCCATAAGATCTGTAATAATATTTTCTCTTTCATTTTTGATACTGTAATTTCTGTTTTCTCTCTTTTTGAAAATTTTAAAATAATTTGAATAATGATATTCACCTCCATACTGCATAATTATAAATGCTAAGAAGCAAACTTGATGTAATAAGGCTTAACTACTATGGAAAGTCACACTTGTAGATTTAGTACCAAGGAAATTATAAGAATATTAGGGTTTCTTGAGGATGAAAGGAATTAAACATTAATCAACAGTAGTGATAAATACTTGGTCATGATAACTCAGTACAGGATTCTTGGCCCATGGTAGTTGTTGAATTAATAAGTAGATAAACATCTTTATTACAGAATGAGGAAAACTAGATTAATACTAGATGAATATTCATGGAATTCACTGCAATTTGATCAGTCTTCCACATTGCCACATGTATTATTTTTCTAAAATACAGATATGCTTTTGTAAATTCCTAAATTAAAAACTTGCAGCAGTTTTCCATTGTCTTAATGATCTATTTGAATGATATACAGTGGCATATAAAGCTTCTTTTACCATGGTCACATTTATTCAGCCTTACTTCTTACCTCTTTCTCTGATATGTTTCATCTATCCTAGATAGCATATTAAAAAGCAAAGACATTACTTTACCAACAAAGGTCCGTATAGTTAAAGCTGTGGTTTTTCCAGTAGTCATGTATGGATGTGAGAGTTGCACTGTGAAGAAAGTTGAATGCTGAAGAATGATGCTTTTGAACTGTGGTGTTGGAGAAGACTCCTGAGAGTCCCTTGGACAGCAAAGAGATCAAACCAGTCAATCCTAAAAGAAATCAGTCCTGAATATTCATTGGAAGGAAGGACTGATGCTGAAGCTGAAGCTCCAATACTTTGGCCACCTGATGTGAAGAACTGACCCTGATGCTGGGAAAAATTAAAGGCAGGAAAAGGGGACGACAGAGGATGAGATGGTTGGATGGCATCAACAACTCGATGGACATGAATTTGAGCAAGCTCCAGGAATTGGTGATGGACAGGGAAGCCTGGCGTGCTGCAGTCCATGGGTCTCAAAGAGTCGGACATGACTGAGTGACTGAACTGAACTGATC
>NW_011494670.1:3844659-3858928 GCF_000754665.1 Bison bison bison | reverse complement strand
TCCTAGACACATTCCTTTCACTAATTTATTTTGCCTCAGGTCACCATACTCATGTTGTTCTCTTTGACCTGAATTTTTCTTTCTTCCTTCAAAGCCAAACTCAAAGGTCATGTCATATGCATTTTTTTCTTGTCTCACTCCCAGAATAATTTATAGTCTTTTTTTCAGTTCTTCCATGGCATTTGTCCATCCCTCTAGTCTGTTATAACATGTGTCACAATTAATCAGGTTTACATGGCTTAGTGGCTGCTCCCTAACAAATAGAAGCTCTTTGAGGACAGTGATTATCTTATTCACTTTCTTACTCCAAATTTCTAGCAATGCTTTGAGTATTGTAGGCGCTCAGCAAATGTTACCTGATGCAAAGACACATGATAATTCCATAGTTCAAAATTAGTCTCATTCAAAGAATAAAGTAGAATTTTATAGAGGAAAACACTGTACTTTAGTCTGGGAAAACACCACCAGTCTGGATCAACTAATTTACAAATATAAGTCTTTTTTTCACAAGGGAAAAAAATCCAAGTGTAAGTTCAGCTGGGAAAGGATTATCATTTTCATGTGCAAAAGAAACTACACTCATCAAAACAATTATAAAATAATTGGAGGTTATACTTAGCTGCTGAATGAACAGCACGAGTATACTGTTAATTCTGCAGGTCAACGTTATGACCTCAGATGTGAGTTTGCAAATGGATTAATACTGCACTATAAATGTAACTCTGTGAATGTGTTGGAAAATTGCTACAAGGTGTACTGGGACAGAGACATGGTAATCATTAAGGTCTACCAATAGACTAGTCATTCTGCTGTTTGATAGGCCTATAAAATTGTAGTGGTTATTGGTATTCCCATTTTGCTAAGCATAAATATTATAAGAAACACACAGAAGGGAAGCAAATATGTAGGCGAGATTAAGAAACCAAAAGAAAATTGATGTTTACATTACGTCAAAATAATGAAATCATCATCTCAATGACTCCATTTAATTATCAGTCATTTAAGAACATAGATCAAGTTAGATATTTCAAGGAACTGCATTTATCTGCATAAACTGCATTTATCAAGGAACTGCGTGTGTTTGCATTGCCCTCAGTCACTAAGTCTTGTCCAACTCTTTGTGACCCCATGGACTGTAGCCCACCAGGCATCTCTGTCCATGGAATTTTCCAGGCAAGAATACTGAAGTGGTTGCCATTTCCTTCTCCAGGGGATCTTCCTGACCCAAGGATCAAACCCACATCTCCTGGGCCTCCTGCATTGGCAAGCATATTCTTTACCACTGAGCCACCAGGGAAGCTTTGCATTAGTTCCAAACACAAATTTCTGCAAACAACAAAACCTTTTCCCCTAAATATAGTACATTATTATGAATCACACTAAAGCATAGTTTTCTACATTTTATCCAGACAAGCAAAACCAAAGGACATGATCTACTCCTATGAGTAATAGTGGTTCATTACAGTGTTACCGTGCAATCTGAATCGGGCATTTTTGTGATGACAATCATTTGTTCTCCTCCATGCACGCTTCCTGGAGATTTGACCCTCCATAACATGGGAAGAGACAGACCTTTATATCACATGTTCCTGCAGAAACTGTGCATTAGATGCATGAACAAGGAATTGACCCAGAGACTGTGAATGGCCGCAGGAGCTAGATGAATAAAGTTGTATAGCCGTAGATGCCACTACTTTGGGGTATTCATTTTAGGCCACGTGTGTTTGATAAACAGCAGGGAGCACTGAGAGAGAGATCGTGTGGCTTTGGAAAGACGGAGGACTAGAGAAATAAGTGGCCGTGGGCTCTGAGAGCTTGCTAGTTTTTAGTCCATCCCAGCTATGAAACTCAGTGATTTCTCTTGCCCTTGGATTCTGCATCCTTCTTGGATTCTGCATCCTCCTTGGATTCTGTCTTCACTTACGCTTTCTCCATTATGCCTGTTTCTTATACATCAGGACAGAGGATTAAAAAATATATTAGTAAGTGTCGATATATTTTAATGTGTTAAGATCTGATTGATATGACAACTATAAACACAATTTATCTATCAAAATACTGTCAACATAAGAAGATTGCCAAACATTTTCAGCATATTTATTCTTTATTGAGGCTTAGAAAAGAAGGATTTGAAGTTTGTAATATTCCTAATTTCAGCTCATCTTTCAGAGTCATGGGTTTCCCTTGTGGCTCAGCTGGTAATGAATCCACCTGCAATGTGGGACACCTGGGTTTGATCCCTGGATTGGGAAGATCCCCTGGAGAAGGGAAAGGATACCCTCTCCAGTATTCTGGTCTGGAAAATTCCATGGACTGTATAGTCCATAGGGTCGCAAAGAATCAAACACGAGTGAGCAACTTTCACTTTTCAGAGTCATAAATCAGTGAGTTGTGTTTAATAAAACAGGCAGTGGGCCAGATTTGACCTCTGGTCATAATTTGCTGACCCCTGGATTAAACAATTATAAACCCATATGCCTAACCAACTTCAAGTCTTAGTGTTAGGGTTTCCAGTGATTCTCTGAAGTCTTATAAATTCATTCAGTGTTTTTCAGACTCATGTTTTTTAGTTTATAAAATGAGATTGTGATAATAATACTAATTGACCTCATAGAATTTAATGAGTAACATTTAATTAATCAGATCAAATGAGATTAACTATAATGAAGTAGTAAATACAGTGCCTTGTTCAAAATTTATTCAACAAATATTGTCTGTGTCAGACTTTGTTTAAGCACTGGAGAGATATCAGGGGAGAAAAAGTAGTAATAAATGGCATCATTATAGGAAGTGGATGGAACACTGGAGAGAAGTTCATAAACTCTATACATTTCACTGGCCAATCATCCATTAAATAAGAAACTTTTAAAAATTTAAAACACTGATAAATTAACTTCCAGGAGCTATAAATAGCCCTATAACAAGAGGAGGGGAAAAAAAAATCATATTCTAACTGCTAATAAATACCATTTAGTATCATGTTTTATATAAAAAATGTTTTTAATATGTCAGTAAAATGTATATTGCTTCTCTGTTAAAAAAATACAATTCCAACCTGTCAATTTAGATTGATTCTGTTCAGAATAAAGAATCTTACCACTTGTGTGCTAGATAGAGTCTAGATGGCTTTAGTTAAGTTTCTAATAAAGTCTTGACTGGTGAGACTAAAGATATAAAAGGATCAGGAAGCCACAAGCCTCCCTCCTGTGTTTCTTGCAGATAAAGGTCAAGGGTCAAATGAAAGAGAGGCTTATATCATTGTTCTCTTAGCACAGACTGAAGTTATCTTCCAGATTACAGATGAAGTTATTGCAGATAAGATAAAGGAGTTATCCCAGGCACTGTGGAACAACAAGCCTCCAGAATCCAAGAAATCCTTACACTTTGTGCTCCCAAGTTATGGGGTTCTTGAAACATCAGTGTATTTATTTGGCACCTTTGTTAAGAGTTCAAGCGTCTCAGTGAATCATGTATTCCTTTTAGTCTCTGCAGAATCCTGAGGGGAAAACAGGGGAGATGAGAGAGAAAAAAAGGGAGAATATTTCCATTTCGCAAAAGAGGAAAATTTAGTCAGAGATTTCATTTCTGATGGGAATGTAAACTGCTCTGCCCTGATAGCGAACCTTTTGAGTTAGGCTGCTGTCTGCTCTAAATCAGTCACCTAAGGGGCCGGCCAGGCAGCTATTGGGAAATGCTCTGAAAGGCTTTGATGCTTGCTTCTTTCTCTTCCATTTGGAAACATAAATTGCTCTCAAAAGAGGTTTCTGGTAAGCTGGGCTAATGCATCTGGTCAGCAGCAGCTTAATTACCTGGTAGGATCATTTAAATGCAGATTCCAAGGCCCCACCCCGACTCACTGAATTAGGAACTCTGAGGTGTGAGCATGTGTGTATGTATGTGTGCGTGTGTGTAGAGAAAGGTGTGTTGGGGGTTGGGGGATTTGTGAGAGTGACTAGGATTCTGCATTTTTTCTCTAGATTCCACAGTTAGTTGTTAAGCAAAGTGAAGAAAAAAGCTTCAGGAATGCTTTTCTTTTTTCTTTTATTTTGGCCACACAGTGTGGCTTGTAAGATCTTAGTTCCCTGACCAGGGATTGAACCCTGGGCCCTTGGCAGTAAAGGCATGGAGTCCTAAGCGGTGGACCACCAGGAAATTTCCTCCAAATTCTTTTCTAACTAATCCTCCTCACAACACTTCTCAGTTCCTGTCAGTATAGGGGTCACTCTGTCCAAAGCTGCTGATGTGTTCAGAGACTGTGTCCTGTACTTCTGGAGAAACTTTCCTGGACAGAAGTTTTGACAATGATGGAGCTGGTCTGTGGAATTTCTCTAAATCAAGACAGGCCACGCTGGGCAGGATAAAGGAGATAGGGCTAGGCTATTGGAGTTAAAAAGCAGGGTTGTTTGTTTGTTTTTAATTTTTTGGCTGCACACACATCATGTGGGATCTTATTTCTCCAACCAGAGATTGAACCCACACCCCACTGCATTGGAAACATGGAGTCTTAACTACTGGAATGCCAGGTGAGTGAGTGAAGTCACTCACTCGTGTCCAACTCTTTGCGACCCCATGGACTGTAGCCCACCAGGCTCCTCCATCCATGGGATTCTCCAGGCAAGAATACTGGAGTGGGTTGCCATTTCCTTCTCCAGGGGATCTTCCCAACCCAGGCGTTGAATCCAGGTCTCCCACATTGCAGGCAGACGCTTTAACCTCTGAGCCACCAGGGAAGCCCTACAGAAGTCCCTAAATAGCAAATATTTTAACTTGGGATCCACAGCTCCACCCAAAGGGTCCATGGATGGGAAAGTGAAAGTGAAAGTTGCTCAGTTGTGTCCTACTCTTTGCGACCCCATGGACTATACAATCCGTGGAATTCTCTAGGCCAGGATGCTGGAGTGGGTAGCCTTTCCCTTCTCCAGGGGATCTTCCCAACCTAGGGATCGAACCCAGGTCTCCTGCATTGCAGGCAGATTCTTTACCAACTGAGCTATCAGGGAAGCCCAAAACATTTACATTTTTATTTTCACTAACTTTTAACTGAGAATGAGCATTTCTTTCTACTGTGAATTTGGCAACAAACCACATTAGTGTTCGAAGTATCCATGATTCTTTGTCACCAACAGAAAGCACAGATGTTCCTGTATCACATTTTAGTTGTTATGGATAGCTTGAAATATTATTTACACTCATCACAACTTCAAATTACAGTTGTTTTCAGACTTGTCATAGACCTTTTTAAAGATATTAATAAGGAAACACAAATATCACACATTAAAAAAGTATTTTGAGAAATGTAGCTCAATATGGTTGGTTGCCTTTGTCATCTCATACCTTTACACTTTAGAAACATTTTCCTGAGAAGTGGTCTGTAGGCTTCAACCTTTCCAGTGTAATTTTCTGAACACATGACATATGACTTCACATACGATTGCCAAAGGAGTCCTTGGAATTTAAGTAAAGTTACGAACCCCTGGTCTCAAGGAACCCAAAACCATCAAGAGGCTTTGAAACAGTGAGAATGAACATTTTGAGGTTTTTGTTGGTTTTACTTTGTGTTAATAGTTGTAATATACTGGAGATTTCCCAAGTACTACCTATACCTTTCAGACTAAGCACAAAGTCTTTTTTTTCTTTTTTTAATTATTTACTTATTTGGCTGCACTGGGTCTTAGTTGCACGTGGGATCTTTTTAATTGTGGCATGTGGGATCTAATTCTCAGACCAGGGATGGAACCCAAGCCCCCTGCACTGGGAGTGTGGAGTCTTAGCCGCTGAATCACCAGGGTGATCCCCTAAGCACAAAGTCTTATCCTTGTCCATTTAACCAGGTTCATAACTAACCCAGTTAACCAATGGAATCTAACCCTTGTGGCCCTGAATGATGATCTTGATACAGGGTGCCCTGTAGTCCTACTGTTGTCTGACTGGCTGTTCTTTGGTTCTTTATTTATATCATGGGCTTCCCTGATGGCTCAGATGGTAAAGATTCTGTGCATTGCAGGAGACCTGGATTCAATCCCTGGGTCAGGAATATCCCTGGAGAAAGGAATGGCAACCCACTCCAGTATTCTTGCCTGGAAAATCCCATGGACAGAGGAGCCTGATTGGCTATAATCCACGGGGTCACAAAGAGTTGGACATGATTGAGAGACAAACACATTAATTCAACGAGTGTTCTTTGGCCTCGTCCATATATGATGCATTCTATTCCTTGTGGAAGGAATAGAAGAGAATTACGAGGCACGTTTCCTGCCCCTAGCACAAGCTCTGGTACTTGAGACTATGTAATTAGGGGTTAAGTATGTGACCACGAATACCTGGGTTCAAATCTTTTCTTTTACTTGCTGAGTGACTTTGGGAAAATGGTTCTGTGTGCCTCTGTTTCTTCATCTGTCAAATGAAGATAATGGTTGGGTGCATTCAGGAGAGTACTTCGTATATTGTAAGCATGCAAATTTTGTAGTTGTTATCCAAAATACTGAACTTGGGGTCACAGTCCAAACTCCTGAATTAGAATCTCTGGAGTCTTGGCCACATTCAGTTTACCAGGGTCCATGGGTGATTTTGATATACCTTAGAGCAGTATTTCTCAACATATTTTTCATTGCTGCTGCTGCTGCTGAGTCGCTTCAGTCGTATCCGGCTCTGTGTGACCCCATAGACGGCAGCCCACCAGCTTCCCCCATCCCTGGGATTCTCCAGGCAAGAACACTGGAGTGGGTTGCCATTTCCTTCTCCAATGCATGAAAGTGAAAAAATAAGGTGAAGTCGCTCAGTCGTGTCTGACTCCTAGCGACCCCATGGACTATAGCCCACCAAGCCCTTCCGTCCATAGGATTTTCCAGGCAAGAGTACTGAAGTGGGGTGCCATTGCCTTCTCCATATTTTTCATTATTGTCCCATAAAAAACCATTTTAGACATTTTCCCCCTAACTGCTCCCTCCCCATGAAATTTTAGTACCATAGATGTATACTATTTATCTGTTTATATATTGGACCTTTTGAAAATGACAAACCATTGTAATATCTAAGATTTTTCTACCCCAACCTTACCCTAAGGACCAATTTTAGCCCTCCTGATTGAGAACATGTGCTTTAAAATTGTGACTTCTCAATCTTGGCTGGATGTTAGAATGAAGTAAAGAAGGTTTTAAAAAATATCCATGCCTATGACACACCTCAAGTTAAATTAGAACCTTTGGGGATGGGACACGAATAAGTTTGTCTTTTTAAAGATCCCTGGGTAATTCCAATATGCAGCCAGGACTGAGACCCACTGCTTTAGAGTTTGAGATCTCCTTACAGGAGATTAAAATCTGGTTGGCAAAGTGAAAGTCACTCAGTTGTGTCTGACTCTTTGCAACCCCATGGACTGTACAGTCCATGGAATTCTCTAGGCCAGAATACTGGAGTGGGTAGCCATTTCCTTCTCCAAGGGATCTTCCCAACCCAGGGATTGAACCCAGGTCTCCCGCATTATAGGAGAATTCTTTGCCAGCTGAGTCACCAGGGAAGCCCCTGGTTGGCAAAAAGGACCTACTAACATGAACATAAGCAATGCAGCCATGAAGGGACCAGTGAGTGCTCAGAAGTTCAGAAAAGGAGAAGCTAATACAGGGTGTTCTGAATAGGAGAAGCTGGGTGACCTATACTTAGAATGAGATCAGGATCTGGAAAAAGCAATGGAAGGGAAATTTCAAATGTGGAGAAAACGTGGTCAAAGGTATAAAAAGGACATAGGGTGTTCAGGTGATATCGTAGATTTAATGGTGGCATCCCAAAAGATATATTCTCCTGGAACTTTTGAATGTGATTTTATTTGCATAAAGTGTGTTTATAAATATAACTGAGTTTAGAATCTCGAGATGAGATGATGCAGGATTAGAGTGGACTTAGAAGAGAAGCCGGAGAAGGCAATGGCACCCCACTTCAGTACTCTTTCCTGAAAAATCCCATGGACAGAGGAGCCTGGTAGGCTGCAGTCCATGGGGTCGCTAAGAGTCAGACACGACTGAGTGACTTCACTTTCACTTTCATGCATTGGAGAAGGAAATGGCAACCCACTCCAGTGTTCTTGCCTGGAGAATCCCAGGGACGGGGGAAGCTGGTGGGCTGCGGTCTATGGGGTCACACAGAGCCGGATACGACTGAAGCGACTTAGCAGCAGCAGCAGAAGAGAAGTGCACTCAGACAAGGCCATGAAAGGACACAGGAAGAAGTTGGAAAGGAACATGTTTACAAGCCAAGGAACATGAGGGATTTTGCCGGCAACATTGAAAGCTGGAAGAAACAATGAAGGATTCTCCAGTAAACTCTTAGTAGGAAACACAGCTCTGCTGAAACCTTGATTTGAAACTTCTTGCCTCCAGAAATGAAAAAGAACATATTTTTGTTGTTTTCAGACACCTGGTTTGTAGCAATTTGTCACGGCAGCCCTAGGAAGCTAATACAGGGGACAATGAGGAAACCAATCTGATAGAGTAAAGGAATTGTAGTAAGAGTGGAAAATAAAATTGGAAATATAGGGTGGTTCCAAACAGGAAAGCCATTGTTTGCACAGTATACTGCCTGCAATGAGAACAATTAGAGGTCTGGGGTAAGAAAGTGCAACCTGATAAAAAACAATGTTATTAGAGAATTAATTTAGTAATTAGTGCAGTTTAACCTACAGGGAGTAAATACAGTTAGGGAAAGCACTTACAATTATAATGAAATTAAGTAAGGAAGTAAGAAAGATCTGGATTAGTAAAATGGCTTTCGGAAAGAAAACTAAAGAAATAGTTCATAGAGTAAAGTTCACTGAAGAACAAGGAAGGCCTTGATACCTGATCTGTACGGCAATGAAGAAGAGGAATGTTTCAAAAATGACTTTTAAGATTTGAATTTGAGTAAATGATGTATATTCCATCTAGAATCAAATGATACACTGACTTTTACTAAGTTATTTAAATTTTTTTATTAGCAACTTCATTGAGGTATATTTTACATATAAAATTTACCTATTTCAAGTGATTTTTGAATCCAGTGATTTTTTAATAAATTCACCAAGTGGTGCAAACATCACAATAAATCAGTTTTAGAACATTTTCATCCCCCTAGTAAGATCCCTCATTCTCATTTATAGTTAATCCTAGCTTGTGCTGCTGCTGCTGCTCCTGCTTAGTTGCTTTAGTGGTGTCCAACTCTTTCCTATCCTATGGACTATAGCCCGCCAGGCTCCTCTGTCCATGGGATTCTGTAGGCAAGAGTACTAGAGTGGGTTGCCATGCCCTCCTCTAGGGGATCTTCCCAACCCAGGGATGGAACCCAGGTCTCCTGCATTGTAGGGAGAGTCTTTACTGCTGAGCCACCAGGGAAGCCCAATCCTAGCTAGTACCTCCAGCCAAATTCTACTTTCTTTCTCTATAAATTTGCCCTTTTTGGGGAAATTTTATAAAAATGGAGTTTCACAATATGTGGTCCCCATCTGGCTTATTTAATTTTGTGTGATGTTTTTGAAGCTCATCAATTACCTGGTTCCTATTTATTGCTGAATGTCATTCCACTGCATGGATAGAGCACTTTTGTGTACCCATTCAGTAGTTGATAGACATTTGGGCTGCTTCCAGTATGTGTTGGTATGAACATTCTGGTGCAGGTCTTTGTGTGGACAGGTGCTCATTTCTCTTGGATAGATACCTAACAGTAGAATTGTTGGGTTGTGTGGGAATTTTATATTTAACTTTTTAAGAAACTGACAAATTGTTTTCCAAAGTGGCTATATCATTTACATTCTTATCTACCCTGGATGAGGGTTCTCATTTCTTCACATCCTGGCCAACATTTGTTATTGTCTGTCTTCTAACCATTCTAGTGGGTATAAAATGGTATCTCACTGTGGTTTTAATTTGCATTTCTCTGAGGAATAATGATGTTGACCATCTCTTCATGTACCTACTATCTATTTATATATCTTCTTTGGTGAACTCTCTGTTCATGTCTTTGCCCATTTGTTGATTGAGTTTTTTTGTCTTATTGAGCTATACGAGCTCTCTATATAGCTCAAGTCCTTAATCTGATATGAAGTTTGCAAATGTTTCTCCTAGTCTGTTGCTTATCTTTTCATTTTTGTAATGATGTGTTTTGAAGTACCACAAGTTTTTGATTTTTATGAGGTCTAGTTTGTTATTTTTTCTTGTATTGTGTACTATGCTTTTGCTGTCATAGCTAAGAAATCTTTGCCTAACCCAAAATCTTAAAGATTTTCTCCTAAATTTTCATCAAGTTACTGTTTTCACTTTTGCATTTAAATCTTTGACACATTTTGAGTTACTTTTTGTATATGATGTGATATGAGGCCCTAAGTTAAATTTTGCATTCAGTTGTCCAAACACCACTTGTTGAACAGAATCTTTTCCCCAGTGAATTGCCTTGGAGCTTTTGTCAAAACTCAGTTGACAGTAAATACAATGATTTATTTCTAGACTATCAGTTCTGTTCCACTGATCTACGTCTGCATTTATGCCAGTACCATACTGTCTTAATAACTAGTTTTATGATAAGTTTTTAAATTGGGAAGTCAAAGTCCTACAAATTATTCTTTTTCAAAATCATTTTGGTTATTCTAGATGTTTTGTATTTTCATATAAATTTCTGCAACCAAATGTCAATTTCTGCAAAAAAAAAAAAAAAAAAAAAACAACCTGCTGAAACTTTAAGAATTACAGTGAATCTATGGATCAATTTAGAGAGAAAAATCACTTTAGCAATACTGAACCTTTCTTTCCATGGACCTGGACTATCTCTCCATTTATTTTTATTTTCTTCAGCAAAGTTTAAAAAAATTTTGGTGTACAAGTCTTATATTTCTCTTGTTAAATTTATTCCTAAGTATTTTTTTCTTGTGATGCTATTTTGAATAGGATTGTATTAATTTTATTACTTAGTTGTTCATTTCCACATGTGGAAATGTATTATCCCACCTACTGCCTAATAAATACTTTTTAAATTAATGGATTGACATGTGAATGAGCAAAAGGAAAATTTTTAGCCTAAGAGAACGATGTAAGCTTAAAGATATATTTATACAACATAAACTTGATATTTCAATTTAACATTTGTGAAGGTCCATAATGTATATGGTTTATGGCAGAGTCTATAATATCTACTTCATGCAGTGGTAGTAAAGGTTGAAATAGGTAAATAGCATATGTAAAGTTCTTGGCATACCTACAGACTTTAAATGCTCAAGGGCTGGTATTCAGAAGGGAAATGTTGTGCTGAGAAGTGAAGTTGGCTTAGTGCTTATGTTTTTTGTCAATCTGGGGATTCACTGGGGTTGTCAGGGCTGTCCCTTATAAATACTGAGGCTCTCCTAACTGCTTTTTTTTCTCAGTTGGATCTTTCTCCTGCTGCTTCTTTATTCTCAGTCTTCCTTTCCATTCTCTCCACTTGTCAATTTGAATGGTAATTGTTAATATTTGTTAATAATTGTTAATATTTCACACAAAAGCTTTTAGAACTAAGTTGATGCATTTCTCTATTATAGAGTTTTTTATTGCCTTAGCTGGAACAGCATCGATTTTTTTTTAATCTTGCACTTTTTTTTTTTTAATAAGTGAGGTGTGATTTATTTATTTGGCTGCACTAAATCTTGATTGCAGCACAGGGGATCTTTGATCTTCACCGTGGCATGCAGAATTTTCTAGCATGCAAACTCTTAGTTTTGGCATATGGAATCTAGTTCCCTGACCAAGGTCAAACCCAGTCCCCCTGCATTGGGAACACAGAGTCTTAGCCACTGGACCATCAGGGAATTCCCCATCTTTTACTCTTTTTGGATGAGAGAAACTTTATTCATTTATGTCTTCATACATTCATTCATCATTTTCCATTTATGGAGTCCTTACTATCTGGTACGTTCTGTGCTAGCTAAAAAGTGATTCCACAGAAACAAATGGACAGGATAAGTCTTTTGCAATTTACTGAATAGAAAAGACTGACTCTTTCCAGACTAGAGGAAGAAACACTGCTGGTGGCCTCAAAAGATATTGCTCAGATCAGGACAAACCAAAGCCATGCGATAGTCTGCTGCTTCATTAAGTTCCCTCTCTGGGTTAGGAATTTTAAAAAATATTATAGCATCTGGCTGATGTTTCTGCTCAAAGGGACCTTTGAGTGATGCACAAAATTGTGGAATCAAGTAACTGTTTTTTTTTGTTTTTAAGATTTCTTCTTCAAATTTAAGATACTAGCTTGAGATCTTCCACTAAGGAGCTGTGTGACATTGGGAAAGTCACTTCACTTCCCTGTACTGACAGGTCAGGCTATGTGAGCTCAGAGGACTTTTCCAACTCTAGATTCTGTTTTCCAATTTTTCTTAAGTCCTTGAACTATGAGTTTGTGAGTGGTGGAGAAGCAAGGGAGGGAACAAGAAAGTCTTTTTCAGATGCCTTCGTGTTTTCAGGATATGGGTCATCCAAATAAATAAGTGACTGAAGAATAAATGACTTGTTGGTGATATGGGATAAGGAACTGGGCATGCTTGGCTCTATCCCTTTTCTCCTCTTTTACTTTTGATGCTGGAAGCATCATTTCCGGTTGGCTTTTCAATGTCTGAAATTTGTTTCACAAGGTAGTTTCCCACATAGGGAGGCCTGTAGTTCTCCACTTTTGCATTTGACTTGATGGATAAATCTGTCTATTTCAGGAGTTCAGCATTAGGATGTCCATTGTTCCTCACCTAGTCTTTACCAGGTATGACGATTGTGGTGGTAATGATGATGATTGTAATAATAATACAGGTGATATGTTGTTCTTCATTGACCTGAAATCTTTTGATTCAAAACTCAAAGGAGGGGACTTCTCTGGTGGTCCAGTGGTTGAGACATTGTCTTCCAGTGCTGGGGATGCAGGTTTGATCTCTGGTCAGGGAGGCGAGATCCCACATGCCTTGGGGCCAAAAAACTAGATATGAGACAGAAGCACTGTTGTGACAAATTCAATAAATACTTTAAAATGGCCCACCTTAAAAAAAAAAAACCCTCAAACTAGAAAAACAGTGCTATTTATCAGACCTTTACAAGTTTCAACCCATGTCCTTATCACTAATTATCTGATGAGATTTAGTAAAGAAAACAGCAGACAGATGGCCTGAAGTTGCTCAAGAAATATTTTGCAAAGCCTTTGGAGGTGAAGATTACCAGGTACACAGACTTTGGAAAAGGAACTCAAGTGGCCAGTTTAGAATATTAGAGGAGCTTAGCAAATGTGAATTGAGTGACTGCTCTCTTTTATACTTTAACATTAGTGGCTCCTCTCCCAGAACAGAATGGAAGTATTTCTGGAGTCAGTCAATCACTATTGTCAGGATACAAGTGGTTCAGGTACTTTTAGCCATTACCCAAAGATATGAACAATGCATTTGTAGTTTATCCTCAATTTACACTTTTAATTCCTATATTCTGTTTCATAGAAATAAATTATATTCGGTAAGAGAAGGAAGGACTTCCCTTGTGGCTCAGACAGTAAAGAATCTGCCTGCAATGCAGGAGACCTGGATTCGACCCCTGGGTTGGGAAGATCCCCTGGAGGAGGGCATGGCAACCCACTCCAGTATTCTTGCCTGGAGAATCCCCATGAACAGAGGAGCCTGGTGGGCTACAGTCCATGGGGTTGCAAAGAGTTGGACACAACTAAGCAACTAAGCACAAGAGAAGAAATTGTTTTATATTTTATAGCTCATAAGCATTTTACTCTCATATTTAAAAGACAAACTGGAAAGGGAAATTCTGTATCCTAATTAGTGAGTATCCTGAAATGATTGTTCCAAATTATATATATGGGAAAATATCACTAATCCTGAGTATTTGGAGGGAGATCTACTTGGAATTGTCTCACTTTATTTTTGGGGGGCTCCAAAATCACTGCAGATGGTGACTGCAGCCATGAAATTAAAAGACACTTACTCCTTGGAAGGACAGTTATGACCAACCTAGATAGCATATTCAAAAGCAGAGACATACTTTGCCAACAAAGGTCCGTCTACTCAAGGCTATGGTTTTTCCAGTGGTCATGTATGGATGTGAGAGTTGGACTGTGAAGAAAGCTGAGCACCAAAGAATTGATGCTTTTGAACTGTGGTGTTGGAGAAGACTCTTGAGAATCTCTTGGACTGCAAGGAGATCCAACCAGTCCATTCTGAAGGAGATCAGCCCTGGGATTTCTTTGGAAGGAATGATGCTGAGGCTGAAACTCCAGTACTTTGGCCACTTCATGTGAAGAGTTG
>NW_011494670.1:3838804-3844559 GCF_000754665.1 Bison bison bison | reverse complement strand
TTGGACTGCAAGGAGATCCAACCAGTCCATTCTGAAGGAGATCAGCCCTGGGATTTCTTTGGAAGGAATGATGCTGAGGCTGAAACTCCAGTACTTTGGCCACTTCATGTGAAGAGTTGACTCATTGGCAAAGACTCTGATGCTGGGAGGGATTGGGGGCAGGAGGAGAAGGGGACGACAGAGGATGAGATGGCTGGATGACATCACTGACTCAATGGACGTGAGTCTGAGTGAACTCTGGGAGTTGGTGATGGACAGGGAGGCCTGGCCTGCTGCGATTCATGGGGTTGCAAACAGTCCGACGCAACTGAGTGACTGAACTGAACTGAACTGATTCTCTTCCTTGGTTAAATTCTTTTGGATTAATCTTAAATGTATACCTCTGGCTCCAGCTCTCTCCTGAGGCTCTCTGGACACGTATCTTTCTAACTGCCTGCTGCACCTCTCCAGATCAACAGCCTATCTTGAATTCAGCGGATTCAACTTCCAACCACATAAACTTTTCTTCCTACTATGGATTGTTACCACAGTTAAAGATAACATTGATCCCATGAGTTACTAGGCTTTGTCTGTGGGATGCTCATCTGCTCCTCCATCTTCCTCTCTGGGACCCAGTCCTGGGAGCTTTTCTCAGAGTGCCTTCTGCCTGTATTCCTTCTCTGTTCTTACTGTCAATCCCTGGTACCACCACTGCTTATGCCTCACCCTGGCTATACCAATGGCCTCCTATCCACCATTTCCACTCCATTCCGAACATTATGACAAAGTTTTCAGAGTAGTCTTGCTAAAATAAAAATTTAATAATGTCACTCCAGTAATCAAACATATTCAGTGTCGTCAAGACCTACAGAAGCGAGTTTAAAGTTGGTGGATGGTATATTTAGAGATGTTCTCAGGAATTCCTGGTGGTCCAGTGGTTAGGACTTGGTGCTTTCATTGCTGAGACCTGAAGTTCGATTTCTGGTTGGGGAAATAGATCCTGCAAGTCATGTGGCATGGCCAAAAAAAGGGTAAAGAAGCCCTCCTCATTCTGATTACTGTCTGTCTTTTAGCTGTATTTCGCTCCATCCCTTCTTCATAAAGCCTAAGCTTTGTTTTTACCCAGGTTTGCTTCTCTCCAGTGACTACTACATGGCTCTCTCTATTTCTGCGTGGACAGTTACTACTGCTGGTGTGGCTTTTCCTCCATCACTACCTTTTGTGTGACCTTACTGAAATACCACTACCTGCGACAGTCTTCTTCCATCACCATATCTGGAATCGTATTTTCCCCTTGTGGAACTTCTGAGTACCCTGCCCTTTCACACCAGGAACTTCATTCCCATAAACTCCAAGCAAATGGGCTTCCAGCTGGGAGCAGCTGCCTGAGGACCTTCTACTTGCACCTGAAACCTGAGTAGACTTTGAGAGCCAGAACTTTTTATTTCCCAGTAGTAGGTCTCAACGAATGAATTGGATCAAGCTAAAGGATGCTGCCGTCTATGGGGTCACACAGAGTCGGACATGACTGAAGCGACTTAGCAGTAGCAGTAGCAAAGGATAAAAACCTAGGTATCTTCGCCCCTCATTTAGGATAACTGAGGCATCTTCTATACTGTGTCCCAGAGTTCCCCAAAAGGATTGAGTCCCAGCTGATCACAGCAGGAATGTGCTCAATGATGCACCTTTTATTGCTGGCTGCCTTGCTTCCTTGCCTAACTTCCCTCCTGCCCTGCTGGTGCTTTCTGTGACCTCCCAGATAAACCATTTTCATGCACATTCTAGTCTCAGGCTTGGCCTTTGGTGGAACCCAACATAATACTCTGTCTGTGCTCTCTTAGCAGGCTGCTTAGGCTGTTCCTGTTATAACTTCCCTTACTTTGGGAAATATTCATTCAGGAATCTCTCTTGATCCTTGAGGTCAGGAACAGCATTTCCTTCCCATGTTCGTTTTAGCAACTATCATCATCTCTTACTTGAAGTAGGCACTCAACAACTAAAAGTTGACTGAAAGCATTAAATTTGCATTACAGAATGTAAAAGAAAGAAAAAGTTAACATTTCAATTACTTTTCAGTAACTTTATAGCAGACCAATGACCATTTCCTACTTTAGGAGCTTTGTCCTAACAAATGAAACAAATTATTTGTGGCCTTCATTTCACACTATTCAAGATACCTGGTATTGAGAATCATATTTCCTCCATTTATCTGTCCTGTTTCACCCCCTGGCATCTAAGGTCAGTGAAGACAGGCCTTTGATTAATGCTTCTTTACAGTACCAGCCATACCTAGCTTGACATCCTTCACATGGTATATACTCAACTCCAAAAATATTTTAAAATAAAATTATGAGTTATAAAGCACCTAAGTGTGCTTTAAAATGGTTTATTGTTTAACACAGTTTACATTTTAATAATCATCTTTATGAAACAGGAGGGAAACGGGCAGAACACAACCTCTAAAAAATGACATTAGCTCTTGAGGCTGTGACATATACTAGTTAGAACCAACTAGGTCCAAGAGGCTATGACATAAACCAGTTAGAACCAACTAGGTCCAAGATGGCAGAAGATTAAACTTCCAGTAAACTTGAATCTCATTGTGTATTGTTGCTGTCATGTCCGACTCTTGCAACCCCATGGACTGTAGCCTGTCAGGCTCCTCTGTCCATAGGATTTTGCAGGCAAGAATACTGAAGTTGCCATTTCCTTCTTTAGGGGACCTTCCTGACCCAGGGATCAAACCTGAGTCTCTTTAAGTCACCTGCATTGGCCAGTGGGTTCTTTACCACTAGCACCACCTGAACTCATTAGTCTATGAAATTACTCAGCTCATAAAAACTAATTGGCCACCTGATGCATGGAGCCTACTTACTCATTGGAAAAGAGCTTGATGCTGGGAAAGATTAAGGACAAAAGGAGAAGGAAGGGGACAGAGACTGAAATGGTTGGATGGCATCACCGACTCAATGGACATGAATTTGAGCCAACTCTGGGAAACAGTGAAGGACAGTGAAGCCTGGCATGCTGCAGTCCATGGTGTTGAAAAGGGTCAGACAAGACTGAGCAACTGAACACCACCACCATGTTTCAGGGCTTCTTGCCTTCTGAGGGGGCCCACACTCTTCCTATGAAGTGTGTTTCTCCTTTGCCTGTTTTTGCTTTCCCAGGCGACCCCATGCCCTGGGGCTGCTCTTGCCTTCTGAGACATTCTTTCTATGGAATGTGTATCTCTCTAAATACCTATCACTTTGTCTCTCACTGAATTCTTTCTGCAATGAGACATCAAGTACCTGAAGTTCACTGAGTGTGTCATCTCAAAAACAGTGGGTTCAAGTCCCAACTTGGGTTCTGGCTGAGTTCAAGTCCCAATTTGGGTTTTGGCTGGGTTCAAGTCCTGACCTGTGGGTTCAAGTCTCATCTGAGTTGTGCAGTTGCATGTATATTAGTTATTTTTATGCTTATTATATAAAAGTGTTAACCTGGCAGAGTTCTATCATATTACTTATACAAGTTTTAAGTTGAAAGCGTCCAAATGGATGGGATTTATTGTATATAAAATTACTTAATTTTGAAATCAAAATTAGTCTGAATATCCTAATTTTGTGGGTTTTACCCATCAGTTTCTCTTTTTACCATCAGTCTAATGCAGCATTTATTCACATTAGCTCTCTCTGTTCACTCCAAAGAGGCAGTATAAAGATCTTGTAACTTTTCCTGCAGCCAGAAAATCTAATTCACCATAACAGTCACAGCTGTGTGTGTTCCCTAGGCTGCTGTAGACATAACCCTTTAAAACTTAGTTTAGTTAAAGAAAATAGCACAAAACAATAGGGAGAAATTCAGTGTTGTAGGGCCTGGACCCAGTCATTTCTTTCTTATAAAGTGACTTTGTTTTGGGTATTTTAGCTTTATTTGAATCATAAGCATGTCTTACTGCTGCTGCTGCTGCTGAGTCTCTTCAGTCGTGTCTGACTCTGTGCGACCCCATAGATGGCAGCCCACCAGGCTCCCCCGTCCCTGGGATTCTCCAGGCAAGAACACTGGAGTGGGGTGCCATCGCCTTCTCCAGAAGCATGTCTTAGGAAGTCTTAATTTTACTAGGCGCTGTCTCTTAGGAAATAGTGTTAGGCATTTTTCTGCCAGTGGCATTTGCAGCCAAGAAGGGACAAATTAAAGATCAGTCAGTACTCACTTCACTTCCTTGGACTATCCACAAATCTGCATGATTTTACATGTGGAGATAAAAGTCAAACACTTTTGAATAGATCATTCTGGTGGATGTGGGCTGAAGACTTGTGGATGTAGCTGTGGTTCAGAAGCAATTACTCTGTGAAAATGAATGCAGATACAATGCAGATGTATATAAGGGAAAAACATTCTGCATGAAACTGCAATCATAAGTTCTGGCATTCTTTTTTAATGTAAAATAAATTTTAGATTAAATAAATTCGCACTCTGTAAGATTTCAAAATTCTTGTTAAGAAACGATGGAACACATAGTTTGTCAGGGTGTATTTAGCAGTTGCTTTGAATGACTGTCTCTTTTGAAAAATATTGCAAGTAGGAGTAGGGTACACAGGCAGAAGAGATATGCCAACAGGGAGGGAACTGCAATCCACATATTACATTGTTACATTCAAGACTGCCTACAAAATCTGAAGCTTGATGCAAACAGAAAATGAAGAACCCTTTGTTCAAAATTTATTCAAAATTTCAAGAGAGCGACTGCAGAGCTTTGAAACAAGTGGAGGGAGGAGGGCCTGTGTGACTGCACTGGTATCATGTCCATGAGCCTGGTCCTGGGTGTCCTCCTTTCCCTGAGATTCTACAGAGCCTCGTTTTTATTGGGTTTTGACCAAATGAAGTGTCCCTGGGCACACTTAGAAATCTAAAGCACCACCTAGCCTAGAGAAGGGCTATGTTAAATATGGTTCTCTAATTTCTTAATACTGTATATTAGAATACCTATACACGCCGCAGTGGGAAACATCAGAGATTTGTTGGCTGGGGCTGGCTCTTAATAGAACTATAATAACTAATCCTAGACGGATATTCTCTCATTCCTTCTTATTTGATTGTCAGTTGTTAAAAGCCAAGATCTCAATCTTGGAATCCTGAGATTTTATGCAATTACCCACCTCCACTGTGCTAGGGAATAAGGGAGAAATGGCAAGTACACCCCTGTTATTATCTCGCTAAGGCCTTTCCAAAAATCCCTCCCAGATCTTCCTTGCTGGAACTGAGTCTTTGCACCTCTAGGCAGTGAGTTGGGAAACTTGGTATTCTTTACTCCTGCCCGAAACTCCACTCCTCTCCTTATCTTGGAGGCCACTTTTATCTTGATTTGATCCTTGACTTGTATTACTTTGTTCTTCCTTGGAATAGAGTGATGGAATAGGAAAACTTACATTTTCTCTTGGAATTAGAATAAAGATATAGTGAGTATATGACCCACTTCTACTGTTTATTTGTTTTTGCATTCCTAAACCAGTGAATTCCTTGTCTCTGCTGCTGCTGCTGCTGCTAAGTCACTTCAGTCGTGTCCGACTCTGTGCGACCCCATAGACGGCAGCCCACCAGGCTCCCCCGTCCCTGGGATTCTCCAGGCAAGAACACTAGAGTGGGTTGCCATTTCCTTCTCCAATGCATGAAAGTGAAAAGTGAAAGTGAAGTCGCTCAGTTGTGTCCGACTCCTAGCGATCCCATGGACTGCAGCCCACCAGGCTCCTCCGTCCATGGGATTTTCCAGGCAAGAGTACTGGAGTGGGGTGCC
>NW_011494670.1:3834979-3838704 GCF_000754665.1 Bison bison bison | reverse complement strand
GAGTGGGTTGCCATTTCCTTCTCCAATGCATGAAAGTGAAAAGTGAAAGTGAAGTCGCTCAGTTGTGTCCGACTCCTAGCGATCCCATGGACTGCAGCCCACCAGGCTCCTCCGTCCATGGGATTTTCCAGGCAAGAGTACTGGAGTGGGGTGCCATTGCCTTCTCCATCCATGTCTCTACTAAGCCACAAATAATTTGAGAACAATATGTATGAGTAAGCCTGAAAAATTCAAAGAATAGTTCTACAGGAGTATCTCCAAATTTGATTAGAATTCTTTCTCACTGACATTATATTTCTTCCAAGTCCTAAAAACATATATGCTATATGAATTAACATTATTGTAAATGTTCTACTTAATGCCTTTAAGAAGCATTGGTTGTTATGCTTGTTGGTGAACTCCTATGACAAACCAGGACATTCAACTGAATTTTTAACCAAGTTTTTAAACTGAGCAAAGCAAACTTCCAAACACATTGTGATCCTTGTTATCAAGAATAGTTAGGAAAAAGCTATGAAAATGGCATATTGGAGTTAAGTTAGATTTTAACATCTGTTAAATGGAAACAGTCCTATCCTCTTATTTATTTTAAAAGGGAAATGATAATTTTTAATTTTTTAAATGGGAAATTTAATAAGAACATGGTATGACTTCAATTAATACTGTATATTTTAGTTTTTAGAATTCATGACCTCTTAAAACCCCATTATTTTTGTTTATTTTTAAGTTTTTATTGAAATATACATTCTCTGGTAACCCTAATTTTTTTTTACCATATCTGTGGACTTATTTCTGTTTTGTAAATAAGTTCATTTGTATCATTTTTTTTAGATTCTACATAAACCCCACTTTTTTAATGAACTAGAATTTTCTATTGTTAGATTTCCATGGAATCTTTTTTTTTTCTAAGTTATTTAATTGATATTTCTATTCAAAAATTGGTAAGACATATTGAATATAGATGAGACATGCCAAAAGGGTTGGTTTATCAAAATTACTGGTTCTATGTATACAGGTTTGATGTACTCCTTTGCCAGTTTAGAACCAGTCCATTTTTTCATGTCCGGTTCTAACTGTTGCTTCTTGACCTGCATATAGGTTTCTCAGGAGGCAGGTAAGGTAGTCTGGTATTCCCATCTCTTTAAGAGTTTCCCATAGTTTGTTATGATCCACACAGTCAAAAGCTTTAGCGTAGTCAATGAAGCAGAGTAGATGTTTTTTTGGAATTCCCTTGCTTTTTCAATAATCCAACTGATGTTGGCAATTTGATCTCTGGTTCCTCTGCCTTTTCTAAATCCAGCTTGTACATTTAGAAGTTCTTGGTTCATGTATATTTGAGGCCTAGCTTAAAGGATTTTGAACATTACCTTGCTAGCATGTAAAATGAGTATAATTGTACCGTAGTTTGAACTTTCTTTGACATTGCCCTTCTTTGGAATTGGAATGAAAACTTATCTGTGGCCACTGCTGTTTTCCAAATTTGCTAGCATATTGACTGTAGCACTTTAACAGCATCATCTTTTAGGATTTGAAATAGGTCAGCTGGAATTCCATCACCTCCACTAGCTTTGTAGTAATGCTTGCTAAGGCCCACTTGACTTCACACTCTAGGATATCTGGCTTTAGGTGAATGATCACACCATCGTGGTTATTTGGATCATTAAGAACTTTTGTGTGCAGTTCTGTGTATTCTTGCCACCTCTTGTTAATAGCGTCTGCTTCTGTTAGGTCCATACCATTTCTACCCTTTACTGTGACCATCTTTGCATGAAATGTTCCCTTGGTATGTCTAATTTTCTTGAAGAGATCTCTAGTCTTTTCCATTCTACTGTTTTCCTCTATTTCTTTGCATTGTTCAAGTTGGACTCAAGATTGCCAGAGAGAAATATCAATAACTTCAGATATGCCGATGACACCACCCTAATGGCAGAAAGCAAAGAGAAACTAAACAGCCTCTTGATGAAGGTGAAAGAGGAGAGTGAAAAAGCTGGCTTGAAACTCAACATTCAAAAAACGAAGATCATGACATCTGTTCCCATAACTTCATGGCAAATAGATAAGAAACAGTGACAGAATTTATCTTCTTGGTCTCCAAAATCACTGAGGATGGTGACTGCAGACCTGAAATTAAAAGACAGTTCCTCCTTGAAAGAAAAGCTGTGACAAACCTAGATAGCATATTAAAAAGCAGAGACATCACTTTAGTGACAAAGGTCCATCTAGTCAAAGCTGTGATTTTTCCAGTAGTCATGTATGAATGTAAGTGTTGGACCATTAAGAAGGCTGAGTACCGAAGAATTGATGCTTTTGAAGTGTGTTGTTGGAGAAGACTCTTGACAGTCCCTTGGACTGCAAGGAGATCAAACCAGTCAATCTTAAAGGAAATGAACTCTGAATATTCACTGGAAGGACTGATGTTGAAGCTTCAATACATTGGCCATCTGATGTGAGGAGCTAGCTCATTGGAAAAGACCCTGATGCTGGGAAAGATTGAAGGCAGAAGGAGGAGGAGACAAGAAAGGATGAGATGGTTGGATGGCATCACCAAGTCAGTGGACATGAGTTGAGGAAACTCTGGGAGATAATGAAGGACAGGGAAGCCTGGCATGCTGCAGTCCATGGGGTTGCAAAGAGTTCGACACCAGAGAGCAACTGAAAAACAACAACTTGTTCTATAGGTGTGAATCTATACTGAACACGATTTTCAATCAGTTACTAGTAGGCTAATGAAACTGGCTACTCCATAGGATTTGTGAATTTTACTTAATATATTTAAACACAATGTATCGTGGGGCTTTTCTGTTTGTTTTTTGGCCTTGCTGAGCATTGTTATGTGGAATCTTGGTTCGCTGACCAGGGACTGAACCTCTGCTCCCTGCAGTGGAAGTACTGGACTGCCAGGAAATTCCCACAAATGTGTTTTTAGAACTTCATTGCATTATAATCAATATACAAGAAAATGAGCATATTTGAATTTTACAGATCTGTAAGTTAACATATTTAGATACCTTTGAAAGCATCACCACTATCAAGATAGCGAATATATCAGCCTCTTCCAAAAGTTTCCTTGTGCCCATTTGAAATCCTTCCCTCCCAAATCTTCTCAGGATCCCTTTTCCAGAATCTGTAGGCAACCACTGATCTGCTGTTACTGTAGATTAGTTCAGTTCAGTTGCTCAGTCGTGTCCAACTCATTGCGACCCCATGGACTGCAGCATGCCAGGCCTCCCTCTCCATCACCAACTCATGTCCCTTGAGTCAACTCAAACTCATGTCCCTTGAGTCAGTGATGCCATCCAACCATCTCATCTTCCGTCGTCCCCTTCTCCTCCTGCCCTCAATCTTTCCCAGCATCAGAGTCTTTCCCAATGAGTCAGCTCTTTGCATCAGGTGGCCGAAGTATTGGAGTTTCAGCTTCAACATCAGTCCTTCCAATGAATATTCAGGACTGATTTCCTTTAGGATGGACTGGCTGGTTCTCCTTGCTGTCCAAGGGACTCTCAAGTGTCTTCTCCAACACCAAAGTCCAAAAGCATCAATTCTTCAGTGCTCAGCTTTCTTTATAGTACAACTCTCACATCCGTACATGACCACTGGAAAAACCACAGCTTTGGCTAGACAGACCTTTGTTGGCAAAGTAATGTCTCTGCTTTTTAATATGCTAAGTTGGTCATAACTTTCCTTCCAAGTAGTAAGTGTCTTTTAATTTCATGGCTGCAGTCACC
>NW_011494670.1:3833129-3834879 GCF_000754665.1 Bison bison bison | reverse complement strand
GTACATGACCACTGGAAAAACCACAGCTTTGGCTAGACAGACCTTTGTTGGCAAAGTAATGTCTCTGCTTTTTAATATGCTAAGTTGGTCATAACTTTCCTTCCAAGTAGTAAGTGTCTTTTAATTTCATGGCTGCAGTCACCATCTGCAGGGATTTTGGAGCCCCCAAAAATAAAGTCTGTCACTGTTTCCACTGTTTCCTCATCTATTTCCCATGAAGTGATGGGACCAGATGCCGTGATCTTAGTTTTCTGAATGTTGAGATTTAAGCCAACTTTTTCACTCTCTTCTTTCACTCTCATCAAGAGGCTCTTTAGTTTTTCTTTGCTTTCTGCCACAAGGGTGGTGGTATCTGCATATCTGAGGTTATCAATATTTCTACCAGAAATCTTGATTCCAGTTTGTGCTTCATCCAGCCCAGCATTTCTCATGATGTACTCTGCATGTAAGCTAAATAAGCAAGGTGACAATATACAGCCTTGATGTACTCCTTTCCCAATTTGGAACCAGTCTATTGTTCCATGTCCAGTTCTAACTGTTGCTTCCTGACCTGCATACAGGTCAGGTGGATTAGTTAACATTTTATAATCTTTTTTTTTTTTTTAATTGTTTCTTCAAGTTCTTTTACTCATCATGATTATCTTGAGGTTATTCATGTTGTTGCCTGTTGTTTTCAATAGTTCAGTTCATCTTTATTGCTGAAAAGTATTCTATTGTATGAGAATACCATATTCTATTCATTCATTCACCTTTAAATGATTTATCTTCCTGTCTTTATTCTCTTCTTTAGGTAAATTTTGCTTCGGTCTTGCCTCTGGGGAGATCTCACAGGATCACAGGAGTTTTGTTGTCAGCACATCTAGATCCAAATACCAGCTGTGTCTCTTGTTAGCTGGGTGAACTGGACCTGCATGCGTTTCCTTCCAGGGGTGAAGTTTCCTTGTCTGAAAAATAAGCATAGTAATATGTAGGATTATTGTAAGGCTTATACATGTAAAGCACACCGAACGAAACCTGACACAAGTGCCATTTGGGTGGCGGTTATGGGCTTCCCTGGCGTCTCAGATGGGAAGAAATCCACATGCAATTACAGGAGATACAGATTCGATCTCTGGGTCGGATAGATCCCCTGGCGAAGGTAATGGCTTCCCCAGTATTCTTTCCTGGAGAATGCCATGGACAGAGGAGCCTGGTGGAATACAGTCCATGGGGTCACAAAAAGTCAGACATGACTAAGCAAGTAACACTATTATTATTACTATTGCTATTATTAGTATGATTAATTATATAAGACATGATTGATGGATTTTTTCAGTTAAGTTCAGTTCAGTCGCTCAGTTGTGTCCGACTCTTTGCGACCCCATGAATCGCAGCACGCCAGGCCTCCCTGTCCATCACCAACTCCCAGAGTTCACTCGAACTCACGTCCATAGAGTCGGTGATGCCATCCAGCCATCTCATCCTTTGTCGTCCCCTTCTCCTCCTGTCCCCAATCCCTCCCAGCATCAGAGTCTTTTCCAGTGAGTCAACTCTTCACATGAGGTGGCCAAAGTACTGGAGTTTCAGCTTTAGCATCATTCCTTCCAAAGAAATCCCAGGGCTGACCTCCTTCAGAATGGACTGATTGGATCTCCTTGAAGTCCAAGGGACTCTCAAGAGTCTTCTCCAACACCACAGTTCAAAAGCATCAATTCTTTGGTGCTCAGCTTTCTTCACAGTCCAACTCTCACATCCATACATGACCACGGGA
>NW_011494670.1:3797734-3833029 GCF_000754665.1 Bison bison bison | reverse complement strand
CCTTTGTTGACAAAGTATTGTCTCTGTTTTTTAATATGCTGTCTAGGTTGGTCATAACTTTCCTTCCAAGGAGTAAGCGTCTTTTAATTTCATGGCTGCAGTCACCATCTGCAGTGATTTTGGAGCCCAGAAAAATAAAGTCTGACACTGTTTCCACTGTTTCCTCATCTATTTCCCATGAAGTGATGGGACCAGATGCCATGATCTTCGTTTTCTGAATGTTGAGCTTTAAGCCAACTTTTTCACTCTCCTCTTTCACTTTTATCAAGAGGCTTAATAAACCCTCAACAGATGTTAACTATTATTAGTAATTTTGTAAAAGTTACATTACCAAATGACTATTCATTCCCTTTCTTTCCTTGTCCCTCTTATGTTTTCAGTTTCTTCACTATCCTAGTTACTACTAATCTCAGTGTTACCTGACCAGGTATAATAGAGGAAGGCAGTGGTTCCCAAAGTATATGATGTAGGGAGAGCAACTTTAGTACCAACCTGGGAACTTGTTAGAAGTACAAATTCTCAAGCCCCATCCTGAACCAACTGAATGAGAAACTATGGGAGTATATGCTTTACCAAGACTTCCCAGTGATTGTGCTGAAATTAAAGAACTAGAGCAGCAGGGTAATCACCAGGCTTGGGCAGGAGTTAATGCAGGCTCAGTTCACATCAACTTTTTGTTATCAAAAGCATACTGTTGACTAATTGAGCTTAATATCAAGTAAAACCCCTAAGTCTTTTTCACACATGTTGCTGCTAATCCCCATATTCCCCATCTAGTACTTGTACAGGATTCTTTTTGGACTGAAGTATAAGTCTTTACATTTATCCCTATTAAACTTAATCTCGTTAGATTCGGCCCATCGCTCCAGTCATGTTTGGGGAAATTTTAGTTCAGCTGGAATGAACCATGACAAAAAGCAGGGCCTGGAGCTGGGGGAGGGGTGCTGTAAGCACAAGGTCCTTTATGTATCAGCCGAGTACTGGCCCTTGAGATTCGGGCTATGGTGGGCTTCTAATTAAACTCTTGAGACCCAGGAAGAGTAGTAATTTGATTTCTGTATAACTCTCCTAACATTTATTGGGAACCTGGTTGTGAACAAGGTACAAGAGAAATTACTAAATAGTGCTCCCTTTAAAGTCAGATGTAAGTATAGAGATAAAGAGGTTTTAGTTTATTTGTTTTTGACACATGAAGCCTAATACATTAATGTTTGCAAGTCTCACAAGGAATAAAACTAATATTTTTTGAGTACCAGATCCTTTGCTATATGCTTTGTTTACATTTTCATACTTAATTTTCAAGCCAGTTCAATGATATAGGGAAGATTACCTCATTTACAAATGAAGAAACTTAGAATCAAAGGTTAATGCATTTCCTCAAGGTCACACAGGTAGTTAGCAGTAGAACAGAAGGAAATCCCAGATTTGCATGGGCTTAAAGGATATGCTAGATGTAGATTTTCCCCCGAGATCAAAAAGTTAAGCTCTTTATTTATTTATTTTTTTGTAGTTGATTTACAATGTTGTGTTAGTTTCTGTTGTACAGCCAAGTGATTCAGTTATATATATATATATATATATACACACACACACACACACATATTCTTTTTCATATTATTTTCCATTATGTTTTATTACAAGGTATTAAATATAGTTAAATTCCCCAGGTCAAGAAGATCCCCTGGAGGAGGAAATGGCAACCCCCCCAGTATCCTTGACTGGAGAATCCCTTGGACAGAGGAAGCCGGTGGGGTACAGTCCGTGGGGTCCCAAAGTCGGACACTACTGAAGTGACTTAGCATGCACACATGTGCTACACAGAAGGACCTTGTTCTTCATCTGTTTTGTATATACTAGCTTGTATCTGCTAATCCCAAACTCTGAGAAAATTAAGCTCTTTAAGTGTGATAACTACCAGCAGCTTAAACATAACTATTAATGCTCTTGGGCTGATTTATAATGAATAATTTTACCATTCCCAAAACATTAAAATATAAATAGATGACTCAATGCACCTAACTGTACTAGCAGTCCTAAGTTTAAAAAACAGTCTTATTTTTGGGTTCATTTTTATTTGCCTCTTTTAAAGTGTTAGCTACATACTTAATCAATATCTATTACAATATTAATATTGTAATTGCAAGTTGCCTCTAGCAGACAGATCTTTGGAAAGGATATAATTTCTTCCTCTAGGGGGCGGAACTAGGCAATTCTACTCTATTTAACAAGTAATACCTACTATATTTTATATGCCATAAAATGTGTATTGTAATAAAGTAGATTGTAGTATAATGGAAAGTGCACTGAACTTGGAGTCTTAAGATTAAAATTTAGTTCTACTTGTTAGTTATATCACCCTGGGCAAAAAGTTTGACTTTTATAAACCTCAGTATTGAGATCTCTAAAATTGGATGATGAGAATTAACTGATGTAATATCTCTAAAGGAAGGCACTCTATAGTTTGTTAAATGTTTTATAAAGATATTACTATACTTTTGATACTTACCTATTTTACAAGTTGCTCTCAGGAAGAAAAAATGTGAAATATTTTGGACATTTCTGCCACTTACATGTCCTCAATTGATAGAGTAGAATTCGAAATTTTTGAGCTTCTCTGAAAATGCTACCATTCTTTCATAGTTTAACTGTAGAGCTTCCAGTAGAGTTATATAAAAACAGTGTGGTAGAACTGATTACTGAAATACTAGGTTTGGTTTGTTAACTTGCATTTTAAAGGTACAAGCTCTTTAAACAGCACTAACATTGTCAGTACCACTAGTATCATCATTATAAAAGGACACTCACTAGGAGCCCGTCTGCCTGAAGGCACTTGCTGTGGTTATACAAAGTGAGTTAAGGGGATACAAATTCCATTTCTTTAGGGCTTTATAATGTAATACAGGCAGACTTTATATGAATAGGAAAAATAAAGATATGCACTTAAATGCCTTCATTTGAATCCCTGCTATATCCCTTATTAGGTGTGACTTTAAGTAAAGGACAGTCTTAAATTTCAATTTCCTCATTTTTAAGATGGGGGTAACAATTGTGCCTACCTGGTAGAAATGTGAGCATGAAATGCTGTATTGTGGGTAAAGTCCTTAGTATTGTGTCAGTACTTAATGCACGGACAATATTAGCTTTTGTTATAAGAGAAACTGAGGCACATTAAACATTTTAGGAATTTGAGCAATAACTGATTCCCGTCAGCAGCACCAAACCAGTAGTGTTTAGGAGCACTCCTCCAACAAGAGCTCAGGGAGAAACTTTTATAAAGAAAAGTGAAAAAGTGTAAGTGTTAGTCCCTCAGTCATGTCCAACTCCGTGCTTTCCCTTCAGTCATGTACAACTCTGTGCAATCCCATGGATGGTAACCCACCAGGCTTCTCTGTCTGTGGGATTCTCCAGGCAAGAATAGTGGAGGGGGTTGCCATTCCCTCCTCCAGGGGATTTATCTGACCCAGGGATCAATCCTGGGTCTCCTGCATTGCAGGCAGATTCTTTACTGTCTGAGTCACCAGGGAAGCCCTTTATAGAGAAAGGGCACAAGCAAAGTAAGGAAATTATTGATTGGCTACAGTTTAAAGCCTAGTCAGATATGCGGATGACACCACCCTTATGGCAGAAAGTGAAGAAGAACTAAAGAGCCTCTTGATGAAAGTGGAAGAGGAGAGTGAAAAAGTTGGCTCAAAGCTCAACATTCAGAAAACTAAGATCATGGCATCTGGTCCTATCACTTCATGGCAAATAGATGGGGAAACAGTGGAAACAGTGGCTGACTTTATTTTTCTGGGCTCCAAAATCACTGCAGATGGTGATTGCAGCCATGAAATTAAAAGACGCTTACTCCTTGGAAGGAAAGTTATGACCAACCTAGACAGCATATTAAAAAGCAGAGACACTACTTTGTCAACAAAGGTCCATCTAGTCAAGGCTATGGTTTTTCCAATGGTCATGTATGGATGTGAGAGTTGGACTGTGAAGAAAGCTGAATACCGAAGAATTGATGCTTTTGAACTGTGGTGTTGGAGAAGACTCTTGAGAGTCCCTTGGACTGCAAGGAGATCCAACCAGTTCATCCTAAAGGAGATCAGTCCTGGGTGTTCACTGGAAGGACTGATGTTGAAGCTGAAACTCCAGTACTTTGGTCCCCTGATGCGAAGAGCTGACTCATTGGAAAAGACCCTGATGCTCGGAAAGATTGAGGGCAGGAGGAGAAGGGGATGACAGAGGATGAGATGGCTGCATGGCATCACCGACTCAATGGACATGGGTTTGGGTAGACTCTGGGAGTTGGTGATGGACAGGGAGACCTGGTGTGTTGTGGTTCATGGGGTCGCAAAGAGTCGGACATGATTGAGCGACTGAACTGAGCTGGCTGTGATTGTTTGTCCTTTGGTTTTAATTTTGTGACCCTGAGGCATTTTCAGTCCTAGAGTTTGGTTTGCTTATGTGGACACACTGTGTTAGAGCCACCTCAGTCTAATAGCCTCTTTATTTAATTTAACAGGTATTATTTGAGCTAAGTACTCTGTGCTCCAATATCAACTCCTAAACCTTTCACCTCCTCTTTTGGTTTTCATACCCTGCAAATGAGCTTTCTGTGGTCATAATGAATAGTATGTGTAGTCTGGAAATCATTGTCAGTCACTCACAGTGCTTCATTAACTACCTGGAATCACATAGTCTTAGAGCAGGAACTCCAGCCTTCCCAAGTCATTTAGACCAGTGACCTTATTTTGCAAATAAGAGAACTGAGCCCTAAGAGTTTAAGTGTCCCACCCAAGCTATCGGGCCAGTTAGTGACAAAGAGAAAAATCTGGACTCCACACTCAAAGTATATTACCCTCCTCCTCCTCACAATCTCTCTCCAGACTCCCTGGACACCTTAATCGCCTCATGTTACTTGCTCTGCCAATAGGACCATACTTACCTGGCTTGCTGCCAATTCAGGTTGTCTGGCTCCAGCTAAGTCTTCATGGTTAATCTTGTTATTCTTTTCTGGTTTTGTTTCTTAGTATGTAAGTTTCACAATTTCTTTAGTAGGGGGAAAGAAAAAAAACCTGCCTTTATTTTTCCAAATAAAGCCTTACTTGTGCCAATAAATGAAACCAATCAAAGTTTCTCTGGTTGGAGTAGAAATGGGGTTTGGGCCCACAGGCCCATAGGCTCAGCTCAGCGTTTCTCTCCCATCCCTTTTAAAGTGGTCCCTGAGGGAGCTCCACTGTACTCTTAGGGCATCTCTTAGCGAAACAATTTAAAGCTACTTCCTAACACCTACACTTAACAATGGTTATTCCTGGGAACTCTCAAATGTCAAAAGAGGCTCAGGCCACTTCCATATTTAAAAAATACAGACATGCTAAACAGGATTGCACAAACTACGATATAGTTTAAAGATTTAAACTTAACAGGTTAACACTTTTAACTCAGATACAATATTGATGGCATTTCAGTCCCAGCCCCGATTTTCCACTGGCTCTGACTTTTCTTAACCTGGCCTGTTTCTCAATTCTGCAGTTCCACTTCTACTCTCTCATTCAACGGTCAGTTAATGAATGTCCACTCAGTGTTAAGTTCATGCAAGGTACTGGGATCACAAAGATGAAAAAGACAATCTTTGCCCCTCAGGCAAATGGCAAACTAATGGGGAAGAGAGCCCAGAAGATAGTCCCCAGGGAACCATGCCTTCTGGTATTCATGCCTTTGATAGTCCTGAGCCCTGTGGCTTGTAACACAAGGCAAGTAAATAGCAGGGGAAGTGACAAAGTTAGGGAGTAACATTTAAGATGACCTGCAGTTTTTGATTTCTTCCTTTTGGAATGTTCTTCTTTGGGAGCTCTGACTGCAGGATGGGCTACCTTGGTGGAAAGACCTTGTGGAACAATTCATGGAAAGAAAGAAGCCCAGGTGTCCCAGCATCCCAGCTTGAGCCCAGTCTTCCAGCCATCTCATCCAAGGCACCAGACAGATGAGTGAATCATCTTGGAAGTTCCAGCTTCGTTGAGCCCAACAGTTGGCTGTTGTGTGCTATGCTCAGTCTTACCCAACTCTTTGTGACCCCATGGTCTGTAGCCCACCAGGCTCCTGTCCATGGGATTTTTCAGGCAAGAATCCTGCAGTGGGTTGCCATTTCCTCCTCGAGGGGATATTCCTGACCCAGGGATCGAACCCACGTCTCCTGTGTCTCCTGCATTGTAGGCATATTCTCTACCTGCTAAGCCATTGGGGAAGCCCGATGCATTTGACTGTAGCCCCAGCTGATATCACATGGAGCTGAAGACTCACACAGCTGATCCTTGGCAATCCATAGAACTCATAGAGATGACAAATTAGTTGTCATTTAAACCACTATGCTTTGTAGTAGATGGTTGCATAGCAATAAATAACTGAAACAAATGGTTAAAAAAAATTGTGATACATGTGGTAAGTACTGTTATTGAGGCATGTACAAACTGAAGTTGTAGGATTGAGGAAGCATTGACTATGCAGCATTTGACTAGGAACTAGGGTATACAGGAATTTACAGAAGAACTGACATTATGAGCTGGTCTTAAGGAATGGGGGCTTCCCTGATGACTCAAGGGTAAAGAACTGGGTGGGGAAGATCCCCTGGAGGAGGAAATGGCTACCCACTCCAATATTCTTGCCTGGAGAATCCCATGGGCAGAGGAGCCTGACGGGCTACAGTCCATAGGGTTGCAAAGAGTCCAATACAACTGAATGACTGAGCACACATAAGGAATGAGTAAAATTTTGTCAGACAAAAAGTAGTGTGTATAAACAGAAAGAAGCTTTAAAGTTCATATTTTCATGGAGGATAGTATGTAGTTCAGTTTGGGTTGGGTTATGTATTAGAGCAAATGTATAAAGGTATTTTTGGGGGGGGTGGTGAGGCTAATATATTATTCTGTAGGCAATGAAAAGCCAATGATGGCTTTTAGGCACTGCCTTGAAATGAGCAGTTGTCATATCTGTTATCTCAGGCCTCAGTTTTGGCTATTGAACACCAGTGATGATTTCTTAATTCTCTTTTTCTTCTTCCATGACCCTATTCAGGTTCTCCTCCTACCTATCTAATAGATGCTTCCCTTTGTGTTTTATTATCTCCACAGTGGTATTTGCCAAGTTTTTGTCATTGGTTCTCATCTCATCTTTCCCAGTATTCTCTTTTGGCTGCAACTGAGATTTCTTGGCAGAAGATGCCAAATCTGTTTCTAGACCGGCCTTACTTTCTAAACATCACATTATCTCAGACAAATCTAAAATCCAATTCAGTCCTCTTCCCATCTCTACTTTTGCCCCAAGAAAAATTTAGCTTCTTCTCTTCATCTCCCCATTGCTGTAATTTCTTTCTCAGAATTACATCTTTAGTTCCTGACTTCTCACATACCTAATCTGTCAGTCACGTCTATTGTTCCTCCTTTACAACTGTCTTTCATATTTTTCTGTCATTGCTTTCTTCTTTATAATTTCTGTAAAATCTAGTATTGATCTTGTCAACCTCCTGCAGAATTTTTTTTCCCAATAATTTGCAAGGCCATTGGCTTTGTAACTGAAAAAATGGTTCCTCTTCAGTCTAATCCATATCTGTCTTATTTTTCAAAACTATTTCTTTGGCTCACAGCTTCATCACAGAGCTACTGAAGGGCCTTAATCATCAGGTCAAAAGTGTAAGTCCATCCCTGTGTTGTATGTTCTATGGGTAACATCTTTTTATCTTGCAAATTGTGAGGTAAGTTTAGCTAAATGAGAACGAGATTCTTGACATAAAAAAAGAAGAGAGAGGAGAGAAAAGAGTTGACATTTGTTTTTCTTAGGGGATTGGAGGAAGCTGACCAAGGAATAGAAGATAGATGCCTCAGTGCTGAGGATCAAATGTTTTTCATGGGTTGGCTAGGAAGAATAACTTGGGTCACCTACTGAAAACACGGATACTTAAGCTCTACTGCCTACATCAGTGGGTCTTCAACTTGGGTATACATTGGAATCACTAGGGGAGTTTAAAAAATTACTGATGACCTGCTCCCACCACCAGTGTGTCTGACTTAATGGTCTGGACTATACCCTTGTGTGTATTTTTACTTGTAACACATTGCTAAGGGTTGGTCTTAACTTTGAACATCAAATCACTAGTTAACTACGTGCTTGGAATGTGGTGTCTGATACCATCTGACTACCGAGATGCTCTCTTTCCAGGTGCTTGTAATATGCAGTCAAGGGTGCAGCTATTCCCTAGAGGTTCTATTTGACTGTACCAACTCAATGGACATGAATTTGAACAAGCTCTGGGAGTTGGTGATGGACAGGAAGGCCTGGTGTGCTGCAGTCCATGGGGTCGCAAAGAGACACAACTGAGCAGGCAATGACACCCCACTCCAGGACTCTTGCCTGGAAAATCCCATGGAAGGAGGAGCCTGGAAGGCTGCAGTCCATGGGGTCGCTGAGGGTCGGACACAACTCAATGACTTCACTTTCACTTTTCACTGTCATGCATTGGAGAAGGAAATGGTAACCCACTCCAGTGTTCTTGCCTTGAGAGTCCCAGGGACGGGGGAGCCTGGTGGGCTGCCGTCTATGGGGTCGCACAGAGTCGGACACGACTGAAGTGACTTAGCAGCAGCAGCAGAGCAACTGAACTGAACTGGAGGATGGTGACAATAAATAAATGCCCATGTGATTTTGGGAGTGATTGTCATAGATAGAAACATTTGTTTCCCTGGGTGTTTCTGGAAAAGGATTCAATAAATGCATAAGACAACCACAAGTTGGAGCAGTAAGTCAACAACAGGTTATTCTTGTAGACAGAGAAATAGACTAACTTCTAAATTATGCTGTGGATGTGCCGAGCTCATCCTCACATCCTCCTTCACCAAGAGATTATCCTTCAGTCTTTCAATTCTCTTTTCCCAGACCAATTGACTTAGTTTCCTCACTTCTGCTCTAGCCAAACTTGCCTGTTTGGTATGATTTTTCATTTTCCCAGCCTCTTTCTTATCTCATTCCTGAGCTACTTATATCAAAACCTTATCTATTCTTAATACTCAGTATAAATCCACCACTTTAGTGAACTCTTCTTTTATTTCTAGGCTTCCCTGGTGACTCAGAGGTTAAAGCGTCTGCCTGCAGTGTGGGAGACCTGGGTTCAATCCCTGGGTCAGGAAGATCCCCTGGAGAAGGCAATGGCAACCCACTCCAGTATTCTTGCCTGGAGAATCCCATGGACGGAGGAGCCTGGTAGGCTGCAGTCCATGGGGTCGCAAAGAGTTGGACATGACTGCGTGACTTTATTTTCTTTCTTTCTTTCACTTTCTCTTATTTCTCATCTAGAGCTGATCTCATGAAATCTGAATACCCATCCAGTCTATAATGTTATCACTGTGGTGTCACTTTAACTTGCATGTGGTTGTAATTGCTTGGTGAGTAATGCTTTTCTGTTCAAAACATAATAAACACGGACACATGATTAACATTAACATACTTACATTTTTTAAAATTGGGAGCAGTGGTATTTCAGTACTTACATATTATATTTGAAGTCAGTTATGTTATTAATCTGTGCAAGCAACTCATAGTGATAATGTTATAGACTGGATGAGATTTCAGATTTTCATGAGATCAATTCTAGATGAGAAATAAGAGTTCACTAAATTGGTGGATTTATGCTGAGTATTAAGAATACATAAAGTTTTGATATAAATAACTAAGGGATGCTGCTGCTGCTGCTAAGTCACTTCAGTCGTTTCCGACTCTTAGCGACCCCATGGACTGCAGCCTACCAGGCTCCTCTGTCCATGGGATTTTCCAGGCAAGAGTACTGGAGTAGGGTGCCATTGCCTTCTCCACTAAGGGATAAGTCTTACCTATTTTATTAGGTTGTTAGGGCTGCCATAACAAAATGTCATAGACTTTGTGGCTTAACAATAGGAATTCATTTTCTCACAGTTTTGGAGGCTGGAAGTCTGAGATCGAGGTATCCTCAGGTTTGCTTTCTTCTGAAGCTTCTCTCTTTGGCTGATAGGTGGTTGTCTTCTCTCTGTCTTCACATGGTGTTCCTTCTGAAAGTATCAGTGTCCAAATTTCCTGTTTTTATAAGGACACCAGTCATATTAGATTGTGACTCACTCTAATGACCTTATTTAACTTAATTACCTCCTTAAAGACCCTTCTCCAAATAGTCACATTTTGAGGTACTGGGGAGTTAGGACTTCTATATATGAAATTTGGTGGGCTATAATTCAGCCCACAACAGCTAACTTGCTACATTACTGGCACACAGTATATTTCAGGACTGTATGTAAATTTTAGCACACTGTAAACAAGCAAGCAAAGAGATACCTAGAGTTAGTGTTACATAAGCCACCAGGGAAGTTGCCATCTGTGTGTTATGATCATGCTAATAATTGAATTGAATGACAATTCTTTGCGTAAGACTCTGAAGGTAAGAAAAGACAAGCAATTATGAGCTTAATTTTATTGATATTACTTATAAAGTCTTGACTCATAGTTGCTCACGTAAGAGTTTACTTTTTAAGTAATAAGCATACCTGAAGTTAAAATTAAAGAACATAAAAGGCTTTCGGGTATAGTTGAGAAGAGGCTGGAATTTGTAGATTGACCTTGGTTGCATGTGTGCGTGCTAAGTTACTTCAGTCATGTCTGACTCTTTGCAACTCTATGGAGTGTAGCCCACCAGGCTCCTCTGTCCATGGGCAACTACTTTTCTGAGCCTTCATCTCGTCATCAATGAAATGGTGTGTTATCTGCTTTATCTCTGCTTTATTTCTGAATGTTAAAATCCTTTGTAAGTTATGAAGCAGCATTCAAATATTATTCAATATATTATGAAGGGCCAGGAAGAAATTTAGAGGCACCCCTAAGACAGTATCATTCCTTACCAATTAAGTAGTTAACAGAAGCTCAGAGAAACTGAGAGTAAATTGCTGCAAATAAAAGATAGCTGTCTTCTGTTGTTTTTCTTTATGAAAATCTCCCTGGCAGAATCCACCTACCATGTATGACAACATGAATAAACCCAGACATTATGCTAAGTGAAATAAGCCAGTTAGAGAAGGGCAAATACTTTGTGATTCCATTCAAAGATATCTTTAGTCAAACTCATAGAAACAGAGTAGTATGGTGGTGGCCAGGGGCTGAGGGAAAACGTGGAGTTGCTGTTCAATAGGTATGAAGTTTCAGTCATGTAAAATGAATAAGTTCTAGAGATCTGCAGTACAACACTGCAATTATGGTTGTGTGTGTGGTAGTCACTCAGTCTTGTCCAACTCTTTGTGACCCATGGACTATAGCCCACCAGGCTCCTCGTCCATGGAATTCTTCAGGCAAGAACACTGGAGTGGGTTGCCATTTCCTTCTCCGTAATTATGGTTAGCAATACTTTATTGTACATGTAACAAATTAGAGAAGGTGAGCAGGTAGACTTCATGTTATCTGTTGTTACTACCAAAAAAAAAAAAAATTCAGAACCCCAATCTTGAGTTGGATAATAAGGCCTTTACTCAAGTCCCTGACAAAGAAAGGGCTCCTATATTTTATATAATGCTTTTTAAAGGTTGTACAAAGTTTTAAGCCACTCCTTACTTGGCCTCCCCTGCATCTCTAGTCTAGGTAGCAAATTAGCCTTGGGCCCTGGGCCAGGTCCCTTGGCACTAGGTGTGATGATGGAGTAGGAAGTCAAAGACTGAGATTCTAGAGCCTACTAGTGCCTTTAGGATCCCTCCCCCTTATCTCTTTTCTTCCCTGCACTACTGATTTAAGTACTGTTGTACTCTTTGCACTTGGGCCAGAATTATTACTTGTGGCTCTTAAAGGCAGGTGAAAGGGTCAACAGCTTTGAAATCAGTGCCTGCCTGATCATAGCTCCTCATTGTTACAGGCAGTAAATGTAGTGAGAAGTTTGAATACCCACTGGGTTTATATAACATAATAAATAGATTTGATCCTTCCTTCTGATTCTATCAGTCAACAACTCATCGTCTTCTTCACATTTCTTTCTTGTTCATACCTATATACTGAGTACCTACTATAATACCTGCCACTTAGTGAGTAACAATCTCAATGGAAAAGAGAGTAAGTAGGGTTGGTAAAGCCCATATGGCTCAAGTAAATCATGTTAAACAAATCAGGACACACTGAAAGTTTGCTGAGGGCCCATCTCTAACTTTGCCGCTCTACTTCTTAGAGTCACTAAACTTGTCAATGGTCCCAGAGCCATGAGAATGGATAAAGCAGCCAAGCAGCATTTGAAAAGTGGGAGGTAATGCTGCTTAACCTGTTTTTACAGAATTAATATTCTTTTAAGGATTGAAAGGTAAATGTAGAGTCAGAAATACAACCGAGGAGACTAGGCCAGATCACAGCCCCTCCATGTCCCAGGCTAGCTGGCTGGGAGGTGAGGCAAAGTGACACAAAGCGCAAGAGAATGACTTCTTTAAGCAATGTCAAGGCTCATTAAGTTGCAACTACAAAAGTTGCAAGCCTAGAAAATAGCAGGAATCTTCTTCAGGATTAAGGACCATGGTTGCTGGCCTTGCTTTTTCGAGAGAGTATGAAAATGAAGAGTCCTTCTGACAGAGGTGCGGTTGTTGGAGCGGTGAGGGCAGCTAGAGAAGCAATCTTCATGACCTCTGTTGAGTCAAGAAAACAGCTGGACAGCTGACATTTTCATCAGCTGTGTCTCTGCCCAGCTGCACAGATGGTCACTTAAATTATATAATAAATCACCAGCATTCCAATGTACCTAACAAGCCTCATCAGTCGCATTGCTTAAAACCTTTAGAACCACAAGATCTTTGAGTATTTTCTTCACAGATGGACCCATTTGCTTTCTAATACCTATTGTTGTAAAGCAAAGAATCTCTGGGAAAAGAGAGAACACTTGTATTAAATCCCATGTTATATCTTTGATTCTTTCACTTTGCTGGAGATCTTGCTTGGCTTCTTAGGAAACACGTGGCCTCATCTGTGAATGGAAATTGTTGCCATCTAGTCCCAGTGTATCTTCTAGGGTAAAACTGAAATTGAGTTTTGTGAAATTAAAAAACAAAAAAGTAATCGTATTTTTATTTCTTACAGATTGTAGAGAGTTTAACTTCATCAGTATTCAAGTGGTCTTGTACCATTCATGATGACTCAACAGCAACGTGTCTACAAATTATTCAAGCCCTTTTCATGACTCATGCCATGTATTATGGCAGAGTAAATTTTTTCCCTCTCTCTTGGAAAAAAAAGGCCTGTTTTTCTTATGAAAAAGGTTAGACATTTGGAAACTTTTAAGAAAGAGATTTTGCTAATATTAATAAATGGTTATTAACATTTTAAAAGTGAATTAAAAGCTTGTCACTAAGATACAACTAAGATCCTAGAAAACAGACCTGTATGTGGTGGTACATGAGCACTGATATTTTGATGATTTCCAGTGATTCGGCTAGAAATGGTCGCTTAGAGTCATGTATGCATGTGAGAAGAGGCTGACCTGTGGTCTATGTAGGGTTGGAACTAGTTTGACCTGAATATATCTAGATAACCTGTTGTCACTGAGAGTGAGTCTAAACCTTCTGAAGCCTTCTCCATCTACTTGGTCAACATGCCCCTCCTTTCTTCTGGCCAATTTCCCAAGAAATCCAGGGACAAAATGAATGCAGAAGATGGTCTGATGGGCCAGGCCATTCCTGCTCCTGGTGCCATGCAGCCATGCTCTCCCTTCAGTCATGTCTGATTGTGTGCAACCCCATGGACTGTAGTCCACCAGGCTCCTCTGTCTGTGGGATTTCCCAGGCAAGAACACTGGAGTGGGTTGCCATTTCCTTCTCCAGGGGATCTTCCTGACCCAGGGATTGAACCCATGTCTCGGAAGTCTCCTACATTGGCAAGTGGGTTCTTTACTACTAGCACCACCTGGGAAGCCCACCCTGCTCCCAGGGCTGGGTGCAAAGAGATCGGAAATGACTGATCAGCTCAGGATTGTCATTGCTTCTAGCTGGTTCCTACTGTCACTGTGAAGTCTGTGCCCAGAGTCTAACAGATGCTTACCTACTCTGTGTGATGTCCTTGCTGGTCTGGATTCCTGCCAGCCTCACAGTAGATCGCTGAATTTGGGCTTTGAGCATGTAGCTCTTTTAGGGCATACTCAGATATTCTGTCATTGTTCATCATAACAAAGCATTCTGCGTGTCACTGTGCCATCATAGGTAGCCTTCATCACAGGGAGGCCCCTCCACAAGTGTAGACTGGGGATACCACCCTAGACTTGTCCTTCCCTCAAGGTTTTTTCAGGGTCATCCTTAACAGTTCCAACTCCTAAGCCTTGGGCAGGACCATCCTGTCCACCATTCCAAGTCTATTTAACTGTGAGTCTCACAGAGGGGGAAGTCAGTGATTTGGGCCCTTTGCCATAGGAGGCCTGGGGTCCTTTTGCAAACTGATCCATTGCTTTCCAAGGACAAGTTCTCTTTATGAAATAATGAGGTAGGTTGTATTAAAAAAAAAATACTTCAAAAAAGATATTATTACACCTTCCTTTTAAAATCATGGATACTTAACTATTTACATAACTGAGAATTTCCTTTTGAATAACTCTCTTCTGAAAGATTTTTTTGTTTCAGGTAATTTGTAGTCTATACATATAAACATAAGAGTGAGTGATATAATTTTAAGTACTTCTTTGTCCCCACCAAGGAGCGCCCTGTTTATGCTCAATCATAATAACTATCCTGACTATACAAAAATCATCCCAGTAAATGGTAAAGTTTTTACCACTTGGCTTAAGCTAAAAACATGCTTGATTTTCTTACCGCAACACCCAAATCCAAATCCTATTGGCCAAATAAGATATATCACCAAAATATATCTTTTTTTTTTTGCTCATGCCACATGGCTTGTGGGGTTAGTTCCCTGACAAGGAATTGAACCCAGGGCCATGACAGTGAAAGTGCTGAATCCTAGTCACTGGACTACTGGGTAACTCTGCCACCAAAATATATCTATAGACAGCATCAAATGGTTTAATGTGTCATTAAAGTACACCATCCAAATGTCACCAATCTCTCCATCTCTATAGTCACCCTCTAGTGCAGACTACATCTTCTTAAGACAACATGAATTGCTTCCTTAGGTTCACCTGTTGCCATTCTTGGCATACCCCAGTAGATTTCCTTGCCACAGAAAGAGATAAAAACATAAGTCAGATATTATAACTTCCCAACTAAAGATCCATTAAAGACGTCCCCTAGTTTTTATGTTTCAAAAGCAAAAAACCCTTTCCCAACTCTGGCCTCTGTTCTTGTTCCCTAGTCCCAACAAGCTTCTCTCCAGTCCTCCGCACAGATGGTTCATTCTTATCCTTTTGATAACAGATCTCATATTGCTGTCTTGGAGAGGTCTTCCCTGACCTCACTGTTTAGGTTGCCACTTGCAGTTGCTCTCATCGTCTTCTTTATTTCCTACATGGAACTGTCATTTTAGTGCGGTTTCAAGAAGAAGTAAAGGTAAATGTTGTTCAGTCTGCAATATTTACCTGGCCATTGTAGTCATACTTTCTGGAGGAACAAAAGTTATTGCTGTGCTCTGTGTGACTTTAAAACCTACTTTTTATAATGTTAAGTCACAAACCCTTCTAAGATTATTAAATATTCCTCTAGAACATGATTCTTAATACATCTATTGATGTGTCATAACTTGGGTAACCAGACTCTGTTGTTAGAAATTTAGGTTGGTGTTAGTCTTTTAGAGAAGAGTTGGAGAAGACCAAGGTGTTTATTAAAGCCTTTCTAAAAAAAATGGAGGAAAGCTTTGGAAAATAAGCTTATTTTCTTAAGGGAAAAATAATTGATCGATGAAAGAGTAAATAAAAATGTATTCACAACATCATAAAGAACTAGAATTTGGGTTGCCCTTTAAGCTCCAAAAAACTAAATTTAGGACAAAGAAAGGAAATGCAATGCTAAACATTCTCGAGCTCATTGCACTGAAGTTTCTCACTTAAGCAATATGGCAGATAGTGAAAGAAGAGTAGATTTGGTGGTGAAATCAATTGGTTGGGTTTTGATGTTTAATTTGAGGTATTTGAAGAATATCCAAAGGGAACTATTTGGTAAGCTGTTGAATTTAATGGTGTGTGGATCAGGAGGAAGTTCTGGTTTAGAGTTAAAGATTGGGGAGACATCAGCATATATTGCATGGTAATTGAGACCAGCGGAATTGGAGGCAAAAATCCAGGGAGAGTGTGTAGAATGAGAAGAGAAGAGGGCCCAGGACAAAATGGTGAATAACATAAACACTTACCAAATAGAGGAAGATGGGCATTTGAAGAAGGTGGAAAACAAGAGGCCAGCAAGCCAGGAGCAAAGCCAGGAGCAAAGCCAGGAGAGAATGTGCAGTGAGATTCTCTAGCGTTGATTAGCCTGACCCTGCTTGACTGGTTTTATGACTGCTGACTTTTCCTCCTCTTCAGTCTTTGTTTATAGCTCCCCAAACTGTGCTCAGAGAGAATAACTTTTCCAGATAGATTCTTCTTCAGTAGAAGATATATGTGGTGTTGTCTTCTCTTGATAGAATATCCAGTAAGTTCTTTGAGCTCATTGAATGAGTAGGTGGCGATCTCTAGGGTGTGATTTGAAACATTCAGGAAAAACCGCTCTTGTGTCCTAAAATACTTCTCTGGCCGACCTGCAGCTATGCTTGACATCCTGTGCCCTCTGTAAACCCTCTTGAGTAAATGGATTCATTTACTCAATATGTAATATTGAATGACTAAGTATCCTATTAAAATGCAAATATTCCGAAAGGATGACAAATAAATTGTCAGCTCCTTTTTAACAAGTTGGTGGGCTGGAGATTTGTTATCAGAACTCTTCACATTGTGGTTAGTCCCTATGCAGTTGACTCACAGGGCCAGTTACTGTGGTTGGTTTACAGGCCTGGAGTGGAAGCTCACCTGGGAAGGGAATATCTGAGCACATTCGTTCAGTTTTATAGCTATCTATACAGACCATCTGTTTTCGTTTCCTAGGCTGCCATAGCCAATTATATATTACAAACCAGGTGGCTTAGAATAACAGAAATTTATTGTCTCACAGTTCTGGAGGTTGAAAGTCTGAAATCAAGGTGTCAACGGCATTATGTGGCCACTGAAAGCTCTATGAGAGAGTACTTTCTGATCTCTTAGCTGCTGGCATGCTAGCTGTCAGGAATCCTTGGTGTTCCTTGTCTTATTGATGTGGCACTCCAATCTCCACCCTCATCTTCACGTGGCATTCTTCCCTCTATGTCCATGTGTCTGTTTGCCTTTGTTTTCTCTTCTTACAAGGATACTGGTCATTGGATTAGGGCAGGCACACCCTAATCCAGTATGACCTCATTTTAATTTAATTAATTATATTTACAAATACCCTATTTTCCAATAAGGTTACATTCTGAGGACTGGGTGAACATGAATTTCTGGGGGACACTTTTCAACCAGCATACCGTCTATTAAGGCTAGACTCTCAGGTAATCTGTAGAACAAATCTGGTTGTAGAGACAAGTAATCGTGATGTGATATGGGGCACTGACACTCTATAAGGGTTTCCATTGTTTCCAAGTATAAAGGCACTTGGCATCTATTGAGTGTGGGAGGTCACCTGGGATCACCATCCAGTAGAAAAGAGTAAAAAGGACATTTGTTAAGTTACTTTAAAAAAATATCACGAGTACATTTTATGGGCCAGGCTTAGGGTAAGGCCCTGGACATACATACATACGTATAGTCGCTAAGTTGTGTCCGACTCTTGTGACCCCATGGACTGTATCCCACCAGGCTCTTCTGTCCACGGGATTCTCCAGGCAAGAATACTCAAGTGGGTTGCCATTTTCTTCTCCAAAGGTCCTGGAAGGAGCATAGTAAATCAGTCAGTTCAGTTGCTCAGTCGTGTCCGACTCTTTGCGACTCCTTGGACTGCAGCACACCAACTCGTAGGGCTTACTCAAACTCACGTCCATCGAGTCGGTGATGCCATCCAACTATCTCATCCTCTGCTGTCCCCTTCTCCTCCTGCCTTCAATCTTCCCTAGCATCAGGGTCTTTTCCAATGAGTCAGTTCTTCGCAACAGGTGGCCAAAGTATTGGAACTTCAGCTTCATCATCAGTCCTTCTAATGAATATTCAGGACTGATTTCCTTTAGGATGGACTGGTTGGATCTCCTTGCAGTCCAAGAGACTCTCAAGAGTCTTCTTCAACATCACAGTTCAAAAGTATCAGTTCTTTGGCAGTCAGCTTTCTTTATAGTCCAACTCTCACATCCATACATGACTACTGGAAAAACCATAGCTTTGACTAGATGGACCTTTGTTGGCAAAGTAATATCTCTGCTTTTGAATATGCTGTCTAGGTTGGTCATAATTTTTCTTCCAAGATGCAAGCATCTTTTAATTTCATGGCTGCAGTCACCATCTGTAGTGATTTTGGAGCCCAAGAAAATAAAGTCTGTCACTATTTCCAGTTTCCCCATCTATTTGCCATGAAATGATGGGACCAGATGCCATGATCTTAGTTTTCTGAATGTTGAACCTTAAGCCAACTTTTTCACTCTCCTCTTTTACTTTCATTAAGAAGCTCTTTAGTTCTTCTTTGCTTTCTGCCATAAGGGTGGTGTCATCTATGTATCTGAGGTTATTGATATTTCTCCTGGCAATCTTGATTCCAGCTCATGCTTCAGAGTTTCTCATGATGTACTCTGCATATAAGTTAAATAAGTAGGGTGACAATATACAGCCTTGATGTACTCCTTTCCCAATTTAGAACCAGTCTGTTGTTCCGTGTCCAGTTCTAACTGTTGCTTTTGACCTGCATACAGATTTCTCAGGAGGCAGGTCAGGTGGTCTGGTATTCCCATCTCTTGAAAAATTTTCCACAGTTTGTTGTGATCCAAACAGTCAAAGGCTTTGGTGTAGTCAATAAAGCAGAAATAGATGTTTTTCTGGAACTCTTTTGCTATTGTGATGATCCAGCAGATGTTGGCAATTTGATCTCTGGTTCCTCTGCCTTTTCTAAATCCAGCTGGAACATCTGAAAGTTCATGGTTCACATACAAGGAATGGTAAATGGAAGGACATTATTCATGTCGTCAGGAAACATACAGTTTAGGAGGAAAAGAGAAGCAGTAAAGACATATAAGAAGGAAATGGCCACCCACTCCAATATGCTTGCCTAGAGAATCCTGTGGACCGAGGAGCCTGGTGGGCTGCTGTCCATAGGGTCACACAGAGTCAGACATGACTGAAGTGACTTAGCATGCATGCATGCATTGGAGAAGGAAATGGCAACCCAGTCCAGTATTCTTGCCTGGAGAATCCCAGGGACAGAGGAGCCTGGTGGGCTGCCGTCTATGGGGTTGCACAGAGTTGGACATGACTGAAGCGCCTTAGCAGCAGCAGCAGAGACATATAAAGTAAATACATTTTAAATTAAAAAACTAAGAAACATTATGAGATTTACTGATTGAGAATAACTGAGAAGAACCTCTTCAGATAGTATGGTCAGGAAGAAACATTTTTGCTGCAACTAGAAAGTTGAGGAGGATTCAAGATTAGGCATTTCACTTCCTTCATCTGTTTTTCAGGGTTGCCTCTGAACAGCGATCTCGAAACTTAGTAGTCAAGATGAGGGCCTTCATATCCTATCCCACAGCTTAATATGGAGTTGTCCTTCCAGACACATGCCTTGATATTTTTCTCCTCGCATTTGCCTATATGCTTCCTCTTTCCATACACACACGTATACATGCATACACACAAGTACAAACTACGAACTCCACTTTTATATATTCTCTCTCTTTTTAAGTGATATAAACTTTAGCACTTCATGAAGTACACAGTCTCTTTTCAGAAAACTGCCATAGCATTTTATTTTCGGAATCATTTGAGAGTTATAGACACTTTGACACTTTAACCCTGCAAATTTTGGCAAGTATCATATGACCTAAGAAAAAGGATATTTTTCTTAGTTCAATTTCTATAATTGGACAATTTAACATTAGGTCAGTACTATTATCTAATAGGGAAGCTTCCCAGGTGGCTCAGTGGTAAAGAATCTGCCTGCCAATGCAGGAGACATGTGTTTGATCCCTGGCTCAGGAAGACTTCCAGGAAGAGGACATGGCAACCCACTCGAGTGTTCTTGCCTGGAAAATTCCATGGACAGAGGATCCTGGAGGGCTACAGTCCACAGGGTCACAAAGAGTCAGACACAACTGAGTGACTGAACACATGTTATTTAATACACAATCCATAATTCAAATTCTTCAAATTGTTGCAATATTGTCTTTTATGACTATGTTTTTTCTGATCCAAAATCTAATGAAGAAAAAGGATTGTGCTTAATTGACATGTCTTTTTAGTATCCTTTAATCTAGAATAGTTTACCAAACTATTTTGTCTTTTATATCTTGACATTTTTAAAGAATCCAACCCATTGCTGTGTAAAATGTCCAATAGAGGCCCAAACACATATTAGATTTGTAGCAGTTTTTGATATTTATTCTAAATGCTCATTTGGAATTTAAAACTAACTGAAATGGCCAGCAGCCTATGATACTGCAGTTCAAAGTATCCCACATCAGTTCCATGGGTTGTAATAAGATGTTTTGTTAAAGGGCATTTGGAACAATCTGCATTATATAAAAAAGTAAACACAGATTTCTTTGCTGCAGAACTTTTCTAGAACCTTTATACACTAGTAGACGTTATGAATCTTTAAGAGAACTTCCCAAACTTAACTGATCATAGAACACTTTGGAGACTGTATTAGTTATCCATTGCTGAAAAATAAATTACCCCAAACTTACAGACTTTAAGCAACAAGCATTTATTATCATAAACAGTTTCTGAGAATCAGGAATCAGGAATTGGCTTTGCTGTGTGGTTCTGGGTCAGAATCTCTCCTTAGGTTGTAGTAAAGATGTTGGCTGGGGCTGCAGTCATGGGAAGGCTTGACTGGGCCTTAATGGTCTGGTTTCAAGATGGCTCATACACATGGCTGTTGGCAGGAGGCCTCAGTTCCTCACTATAGGACCTATTGATAAGGCTGCATGAACACATTCATGCCCTGCAGCTGGCTTCTCATGGGATGAACCATTTACAAGAGAGCGAGGAGACCTACTCTCAGAAGTTGCATACCATAACATCTACCAATGAGTCATTAAATTCACCACACATTCAAGAGAAGGTAAATTAAGTTCCACCCTATTTTTTAGCTTCAATTTTTGAAGGGAGCAATGTCAAAGAATTTGTGGGCATATTTTAAAATCACTGTTAAGACTATCTTGGGGGCTCAGAATTCTTCATAACACACTTTAGAAAATATTAGTTATAATGTTGAAAAAACTCAGGGTGAGAAGTTACAAGAGGTGAGTCTGAGCTCCACCTCATTGGCTAATTGAATTATAATTCTCTTTGTTGTATATACACCTGTATTATTTGAATACATCGATTTAAAATTTCTATATAAGACTCACTCAGGATATGTGTGTGTGTGTATATATATATTAGTTAAATTGGCTGCTTATTAACCAATAACTTGGTTATTAAGATAACTTAGGCTGATTTCTGAACTTCTTGAGCTTTAATTTTTACATAAGTAAAATGAGAGGATAATACTATTAATGTTTGCAGTACCTTAGGTGTGTTGTGAAAATAAAATGAACATGTACATGTGCTGTGCTTAGTTGTGTCCAATTCTTTGTGACCTCATGGACTGTAACCCGCCAGGCTCCTCTGTTCATGGCAATTCTCTAGGCAAGAATACTGGAGTGGGTTGCCATGCCCTCCTCCAGGGGATCTTCCCAACCTAGGGATCAAACCCAGGTTTCCCACATTGCAGGCAGATTCTTGACCATCTGAGCTATCAGGGAAGTCCAAGAATACTAGAGTGGGTAGCTTATCCCTTCTCCAGGGCAACTTCCCGACCCAGGAATCAAACCAGGGTCTCCTGCATTGCAGGCAGATTCTTTACCAGCTGAGCTACCAGGGAAACCCAAATGTACAGAAAAATGGTTAAATAACTAGAATGTACTACTCAGATTAAAGGCAGGAGGAGAAGGGGATGACAGAGGATGAGATGGTGGGATGGCATCATCAACCCAATGGACATGAGTTTGAGCAAACTCCAGGAGATGGTGAAGGACAGGGAAGTTTGGCATGCTGCAGTCCATGGGCTCACAAAGAATCAGACACGACTGAGCAACTGAACAACAGCTACTCATCTGTTCACTTTTACTAAAACCATTGGCCAGCGTATGGCCTGTCAAATTACTGAAAACTAGATGTCTTACTTTTCATATAAAAAAGCTCCCCTTCCTATCTTCCAGGAGAATGTCACATTTATAGATGTACTTTAAAAGGCTTTTAATGAGCCTTATAACAACTCCATGGGAATTTTAACCTGACATTTGTCTTCTGCAATTGCTTCTTTGCTAGACATACAGAACTTTGTCTCTGCAAGGTGCTAGTCTTCTGCCAAATGAATTGGTGTTGTTTTTAAAGACCTTTCTGTACACCCACAATTTCCCTAAACCATAAGCAGTCTCCTTTCTCCTGTGTCTCCTAAGCTGACTCCGCAGCAGTTCCTAAAGAGCAGTTCAGAAAATGTTTTAAGCAATGGAAGCCTCAACAAAATAAGTACCGAGTTTCCCATAGTAACCACACAGCAGGACAAAGCAGGGTTGGATGCACGCATCTTGATGGAATATGCTTGTCCAAGATTAGTCTCCCTACTTTAAAGTCCTATCCCATTACCAATGAACCACCCAGACTAGACATAAAGAAAAATGTTGCTGCCAGCCAACTGCAGTTTTTAAATCCAAGGAGCTTAGAATACTTATAGACATAATCTCGTTAATCTTCATAATACTATGAGGTAAGTCAAAGTGTCATCACTCTTAGAGGCAAGTGTGGCCAAACTTGGGTTTATCTTGAGTCCCTGTATTTTTCTAATACTTCACTCTGTGCAACTATTATTTGAATATTGAATACGATTTAGTTCTAGTACATAAAAGAAAGAAAAGAACAGACATAGATATTACAGTTGAATTAGGACCAGGGCTCTTAACTTAGAAAGAGCTATTGGTCAATGCATTAATTAAGACATCAAGTTTACACCCTGTCATCAACAGTAATTGTTTATTGCCTAACTAAACCCTCCTTAATTTATTATAGTCATTAGTGTCTGTTAGCAGGGAGAATGTACTTGAATTTTACAAGGGTATGTGGTTAGCAGTTTTCTGTCTCTGAGCTGGGACCTGACTCACTTGATCTTCTCACCTCACACTTAACACAGGCCTGACTTAAGAAATGATTAGCCTTCACTGTAGAATTATAAACAGTCATAGGTCCTTCTGTTCTGCACCACAGCTCTCCAAGTTGTAAGAATCAGAGGACAGTATTAGATGACCTCTAAATTATCTTATATATCTAAAATTCTCAGTTAATGATTATCTGATTTGATACAGAGATTAAAGCAACAATAACACAAAGAAATAGCCCAAATTAGAGTATTTGAGACAATCTGAGTTATTTGCATATTTTCATAATTTCCCAAAATCACTTTGAGGGTCAGTAACTTGATCCAGGAAAGTAAAAGTCTTTGTGGCTACCTTATTATTGACTTTCTGAGAGGGAGAGGGAAAAGGAGAAGGAGAGGAAGTGGGAGAGGAATTTCGCTTTGTGGTTCAGCAACGCATGTTTGGGGCAGCAGTAAGTCATGGGGATCTAGACATCGCTGAGGAAACAGGCTGTTAAAGGAGAATTGCTAAACCTGTAGGGCAGATCCAGGCTTTGTAGGACCTACAGCTTCTTTAATCTTAAAGGCCCTCCTTAAGAGAAAGAATTCAGAATTAAGTTTAAAAATGCATATTTATTCTGATGTGAATTCATTTGGATGTATATATTATTTATTTATTAAAAAAGCTTAAAATTGAAGTTAATGTATAGTGTTGTGCTAATTTCTGCTGGACAGCAAAGTGACTCACTTATACACATATATACATTCTTTCTTTTTTTTTAAGTTTATTTTAATTAGAGGCTAATTACTTTACAATATTGTATTGGTTTTGCCATACATCAACATGAATCTGCCACAGGTGTACACGTGTTCCCCAATCCTGAACCCCCCTCCCACCTCCCTTCCCATACCATCCCTCTGGGTCATCCCAGTGCACAAGCCCCAAGCATTCTGTATCCTGCATCAAACCTGGACTGGTGATTTGTTTCTTATATGATATTATACATGTTTAGAAAACTATAAAACACTGGTGAAAGAAATCAAAGAGGACACTAATAGATGGAGAAATATACCATGTTCCTGGATTGGAAGAATCAATATAGTGAAAATGAGTATACATTCTTTCTTTATATTTTTTTCAGTATGGCTTATCACAGGATATTGAATATACTTCCTTGTGCTATGTATTAGGACCTTGTTGTTTATCCATTCTAAATGTAATAGTTTGCATCTACCAACGCCAAATTCTCAACCTTTGGCAATCACAAGTCTGTCCTCTATGTCTGTGAGTCTGTTTCTATTTTGTAACTGAACTTATTTGTGCCATATTTTAGAGGCCACATATGAGTGACATCATATGGTGCTTGCCATTCTCTATCTGACTTACTTCACTTAGTATGATACCCTCCAGGTCCATTTATGGTGCTCCATTCTTTTTTTGTGGCTGAGTAGTATTCCACTGTGTATATGCACCACATCTCTATCCACGCCTCTGCTGATGGACACTTAGGTTGCTTCCATGGTTTGGTCATTGTGAACAGTGCTTCTGTGAACACAGGGGTGCATGTGTCTTTTTGAAGTACAGTTTTGTCTGGGTATATTCACAGGAGTAGGATTGCTGGATCATATTGTAATTCTATTTTTAGTTTTCTGAGGAACCTCCATGCTGCTTTCCATAATGGCTCTACCAACTTACATTATCACCAGCAGTGTAGGCGAGTTCTTTTCTCTACACCCTCTCCAGCATTTGCTATGTGTAGACTTTTCAATGATGACCGTTCTGAGCAGTGTGTGGTAGTACCTCATTGTAATTCTGACTTTTGTTTCTCTAATAATTAGTGATGTTGAGCATCCTTTCATGTACCTACTGGCCATCTGCATTTTGGAAGTGAATATTTATTGGATCTCATAGCCTCTTCAATATCATCCAAAACAGGGAAAGTGAAATGGAGGGAATTTGGATAGAGATTGCAGTCTTAACTAATCATATTTGAAGTATCTTACTCTTGGAAATTTTATATTAACCTACGGCCATGTGAACGTGTTGCTGCCCTCATCCAGATCCTGGAAATGATCTATGAGAATGAGGAGACCAGAAGCCGGGACTTTATTAGTTTCACATTCACACACCATTATAAACATGAAACATGTCTAGTCTTATAGGCAGTTGAATTGGAAGTTCATTTAACTGAAAAAGAAAAAAAAATGAAGCCATTGAAAAAATAAGAAAGATCTATGTAAGCAACCATGATGATTCCAGACTATATTGTTATGTGAAAAAATAAAGAATGGGATAATATAGCATGATTCTATTTATGTAAAAAATATACCAAATAAACCAACCCTGAAGCAATGTGTATATTGCATGTATATATATATATATATATGCTATATATTTGCTATATATTTGCTACATATCAGATCCTTAATAGTGGTTACCTTTAGAGACTGTAAAGGGTTGTGGGGTATTATTTCAATTTTGCATAACAGATATGTATATGTTACATGTAGGCCTCCTCATTAATAACAACTGAACATCCCCCATAATCTCTGTTTCAAGCATCCCATTCTCACACCATCATTGACAGCTTTTACAGTTCAGTTCCTTTAGAGTCTCTATCTCGGACCCACCAGGATTGATAATCCAGTCTCCTATTACTCAGTGCCCTCAGTCATTTCATATCCCCACATCCATCCTTACCTCTTACTCTTAAGTTTTGTGGTCCATGATTATAATCACTCATTTGCATACACCTTAACTGCCCTGCCATGTCTCACTTAGTCAGAATGTGCATGCTCAGTCACTCAGTCGTGTCTGACTCTTGCGACCCCATACTCTGTAGCCCACCAGGCTTCTTTGTCCTTGGGATTCTCCAGGCAAGAATACTGGAGTGGGTTGCCATTTCCTTGTCCAGGGGATCTTCCTGACCCAGTAATCGAACCTGGGTCTCCTGCATTGTAGGCAGATTCTTTACCTACTGAACTAGGAGGAAAGCCCCACTTAGTCAGACTTGGTAAACATCCCTGCTTGAATCCAACTCTCCTACTCTGCCTCTGTAGCAGGGCAGCTAGACATGGCTGGAGAAAGCCATATACCTCATGCTGCCTGGTCTCATTTTCCATTCCTCACCTATCCTCAGGGGAACTCTTAGTGCTGCCCTGAAATCCTACTACATTTTCCCTGGTCCATTCACACTTCCACATTCCTGGTTTCCTCTCTCTTTAAACCTCCACATGTCCTCCACTGTGCTCTTTCTTAGCTTATGACCGTGCTTACTATTTCATTGAGAAAAAAAACAATCAGGGCAAAAACATCACAATGCTCACCCTGCACAAACTCCCAGCACTGAATCTGTTCCCTGTTGTCTGCCTTCTTTCCTGTCTGTGGATGAAAAACCAGGGCTTTCGTCTGAGGCCAGCCCCCTATTGTGTACTAACCCTGTCCCTTTCTCATCTACTTAATAGCACCCAGGGCCAAGGATCTATGAGCACTGTAAGCTGTGTAGGGCCACCTTAATTTCAGGGGTGCATGAAAATATTTAATTCCCTTTATGATCAAAAGAAAAATATGAACTTTTAGGTCAAAAAGTGCCTTAATGAATAGTGTTATATTCAGTTCAGTTTCAGTTCAGTTGCTCCATTGTGTCTGTCTTTGCGACACCATAGACTGCAGCACACCAGGCCTCCCTGTCCATCACCAACTCCCAGAGCTTGCTCAAACTCATGTCCATTGAGCTGGTGATACCATCCAACCATCTCATCCTCTGTTGTCCCCTTCTCCTCCTGCCTTCAATCTTTCCCAGCATCAGGGTCTTTTCAAATGAGACAGTTCTTCACATCAGGTGGCCAAAGTATTGGAGTTTCAGCTTCAACTTCAGTCCTTCCAATGAATATTCAGGACTGATTTCCTTTAGGATCAACTGGTTTGATCTCCTTGCAGTCCAAGGGACTCTCAAGGGTCTTCTCCAACACCACAGTTCAAAAGCATCTATTCTTTGGCACTCAGCTTTCTTTATAGTCCAACTCTTACATCCAGACATGACTACTGGAAAAACCATAGCTTTGACTACACGGACCTTTGTCGGCAAAGTAATGTCTCTGCTTAATATATTCTTAATGTCTTTGTTAATGTATTCATTCTTAAACAATGCAGCTTTTGATCTCTGGGGTCTCTCTTGAACTGCATTCATGACAGCTCCTCCCTCATTCTACCCAGCCAGTCATTTCCAAAGGCCCCACCTCCTAATACCATCACCCTGGGGATTAGGCTTTCACATATGAATCTGGAGGGACACAGATATCAATCCATAGCATTATCTAAACCCTGTCTTGACTCACCTTCCCTTCCAACCACCCATTCAACTGGTACACTCAACCCACCCACAGCAACTTTCTGCCTTTTTTTTTTAACAACAAAATGTTTCAAGATGTTTGTCTGTATTTATTGTCATCTGCCACTCTCCTCCCATTCTCCTTTGGACTCTGGTTTTCATGCCCAAAGCACCACTGAAACTGCTTTTCAGACAAGGTCCTAGTGGCCTCCATGAGACAAAACCCAGCAGCCAGTCCTCCTCTTACTTCACTTAGCAGCAGCATTTTAAATAGCTGATCATTCTTTCCGCTTAAAACTGTTTTCTTCACTTGTGGTCTCTTTGTAAGGAGACCACATTTTTTTTTTTTTAAATCAGAATGAAGACGTTTTTGAGAGTGAAAGTGGAGATGCCAACTACTACTGCAGATGCCAACTGGGACCGTCTCAGAGTTTTCTTCTAGGACAGGATCCCTGCCTGGCTCTTCTTCCTCAGTCTCCTTTGCTGCCCTCTTCTCTTCAACCTGTAAATATTGGACCACCCAGGGTATCCTTGGATCCTGCAGTAGCTCCTGTTCTCCTTCTCTTCCTTCTCTACACTCCCATGGGGCTATTTTTCAACTGCTGCACATTGGTATGCTGTACTGCTTGATAAAATGTTGAAATATTTCTATTCAAATTAGTGTTTGAACTGCTCTCACTCTAACAGCTCCCCACCCACCATTCCAGCTTCATTCCGGGAGCCTCATACCTACCCATGATCAGTTTCTAAAATGTTAACACCTGACCTTTTATTCCCCCACCCTCACCCCAACACCTGACTCTTTCAAACTGTGTTCCAGCACTTTCTGATTGGTTAGTATGATTGCCATACTGGTTGTTAAGTATTTTGAATATCATCCTTGCACTCATTTACCAGGCTTTACATGAACTCCTAAATTTATATCTGCAGTTCAGACTGAAACATTCCCCCTGAACCCCTAGACTTGTATCGATAAATCCAGTTGCCTTACCAAAATCTCATCCTGAATATGTAATGGACACATAAGGGATATTTTGAACTTAAAAGTATCCAGATTTTTCTTTCAAACCTGCTCATACAGTCTTCTCCAACTCAGGTAATAACAACTTTATCCTTTCAGTTGCTCTGGTCCCAAGTCCTGGTTTGTTTATTTAACTCCTCTCTTTCACACCCCACACCCAAGTGATCAGCAAATGCTGTTAGCTCAGCTTTCAAGTACATATTCCACTTTTCACTACCTCCACAGCTGCTACTTTCCACTATTGTCTCTCACCTTGACCACTGCAGTAGCTCCTGTCTTCCTGTTTCCACCAATGCCAATTCCAGTTATTTTCACCTCAGCAGACAGAGTGCTCCTTATAAAACATCAGACTCTTCATGTCAGAATCCTCCCATCTCACTTATATAAAGGCCAGACCCTTACAATGACCTCAAGGTCCTATGTGTCTGCTCCACATCACCCACTTAAGACCTCTGACCCCATCTACTGCTCCTATCCCCACCCTCCATCCATGCCAGCCACACTCAGCTGCCAACTCTTCCCCATCAGGCACATTCTTGCATTAGACCTTGGCACTTGCTATCTCCCCCTGCCTGGCCTGTTCTTTCCCCATGCTGCACACAGCTGGCTCTTTACCTCCTTCAGGTCATTAATTAAAGGTCACCCTCTCAGTGAAGTCTTCCTTTCACAAATTATAACCCCTGCTACCCATTGCCCTTACCTCCTTTATTTTTGTCCATAGCACTTGTAACCACATGCTCCATCGTAGATTTTACTTCTTCATTATGTGTCAGTTTTGTTGGTTGTTCCCTTTGTCTGCTTGGGTTGCCACAACAAAATACTATAGCCTGAGTGGCTTAAGCAGCAAATTTATTTCTCACTGCTCTGGAGGCTGGAAGCCAAGGTGCTAGCAAATAATTTTTATTCTGAGGCCTTGTCTCTTGACTTGCAGGAGACCACGTCTTGCTGTGTGCTCACATTCTTTGTGCCCATGGGGCAGAGGGGTGGGGTGGGTGGGTGGGTAGAACAAGCTCTCTGGTGTGTCCTCTTATAAGGACAGGAATCACATCAGAGGGTCCCCCCTCATGACCTTATCTAACCTTAATTATTTTCCAGAGACCCCATCTCCAAATACCATCATATTGGGACTAGGGCATCAACATATGAACTTTTGGGAGGATACAATTCTGTCATTAACACGTGATACAGCCTCAACCTAGAAGAGTGCCTGCTACATAGTGGGTACTTGGAATTCATAATTAGAAAATAATGTCAGAAAAAAAGAAAATAATGTCATTATTTTAATACCTCAAAAAGTTTTACCACTATGAAATTTTATTCTTTATTAATTAATATGCTGTAGGGAAAGTCTCCAAAAACAGAGTAGCTGGTTTGTTTACACTCCTGTACTAAAATTTCACATAGAGGTAGTAAAATATAAATTTTGTATGTTCTTTGGAAGTTTATACGCTAAAAGATACATTGTGCAGACTTACACATCTAGAGTCAGACAGAAGTCTAAAGCTGAGTCTGGGGATTCAGTGTTCTAAGTCAGTCACTCAGCCAGGTCCATCTATACAATCTGTGGTCACAGTGCTGAATTCAGTATCACACAGTGGCTACAGAACACTTGCTGGCAAACCCATCTCTCTCAAATAACACTGAAAACTGAGCTAAGGAAAAGCAAGAAATCAGGCCCTCTGTTCTTCAAGGAAGATTGGAAACAGAAGAGAGTTAAGAATGAACTGGAGCCATGGAGATACTATGAGGGTTTCCAACTCATCCTTTCCCTTTCTTGTGATACTTAAGGCTAATTGTCCTCATAAAACCCACAAGTTGGCATAGAGTATTCAGAAACTCCTTTTGTTATCTGTGATACTCTGATGTAGACATAGACCTATCTTTTATTCTGTCTACTTAAAAACAGTTTCATTTACCAAGTTAATAAGGAAAAATATAATCATAAAACTGAAGGATCACTAACAATTTTAGTGTTTTCTAGTAATTTTGAACATTAGCCTCTGGGGGATCTCTTTAACATGCTTACACACATATTCATATCATAACCCCCTGGACACTTTTGCAGCCCTGAATCTGAACATTACTCAGTTCTCGGCCTTCCCTGGGAAAATCTCCAGAGAACCTCAGTTCTCATCTGCATAGATGGGAGTTGCCAATCACTTCTCTCCCCACTGCGGAGACATTGAGAATCATCTCAAATCTGGTTTCTTTATATGTTAGAAAGGAGCTCAATTCAGAAAGTCACTCAGGATGGTTATAACCTTATAGGATTTAACAATTGTAAGGAACTTCATTCTACATACAATTTTTATGTAATTTATGAAAGGCAGTGGTGCTCATTTTCCCTTTCCTTCTCTAAAATAAACAAAAAATGTTTGGAGTTAGGCTTTTTTTGTATTTTCATTTTGCAGTAAATTTTCTTGTTGTTGTTGTTTTTTTTTTCTAGTATTTGGGAGATAGGATGAAAATGGGGGCATGTTAATACAATTATTGTGCAAAATGTACATTTTGATCATTAATCACCAACTACTAGGGAAGATAGAGGTGGGAAGTGAAGCAGACATGTCTTATTTAAGAAAACCTGACTGGAAAAAATGGATATTCTTTTGAGTTATGATGGCCCTTGTTGCTTCTTATACAGCTATTTTTATTAGTGCATTTTCCTCACACTTCTACTTTGAACAGCACTAGCTTAGACTTTTGAATTCATATCATCTTTTAGGGAAAAATGATTTCATAATCAAATGTGAGGCTCTACAATAGAAAAGAACTTTTTGTGTCCTTCAGTTTTCTCAACCACATTGCATATAAACTCACAAACATCTGATCAGTGGCTGCAGAATTTATGTTTTGTTTAAGGCTATTGGCATAGATGCTAATAATGATTCCAATCAATTCATAGTAAGCTAAATTATGTAAAATGACAGGAGGAGTCAATGGTACTTTTTGTCACTGTGTTGATGCTTTCTTCACTAGTTTAGAGTAGAAATTGATTGGTGGCTTCAGTAGTATCAGTGCTCATTTTATTGGTCAATACAAGGCAAAACAAAATGGACAAATATTTGAGAAGGTGTTTCTTGGTACCTAATTCAGAGAATTCTATTCTCTGAGTAATTTTAAGAATTGATAACTTACAGTGAACGGTGTCGGATTCATGATCTCCAAAGAAGATTTAGCTTCAGGATCAGGGACCAGGTTTGATTACTCAGAGCTTTTGTGTGGCAGAAGTTTTATTACAGTGAAAAAGGACAGAGAAAGATTCTGACATAGACGTTGGAAGGGGGACAGAGAGTGCCCCCACCCGCTGGTCTTATCAAGGCCTTATATACTTTTACCAGACCCACTCCCACAACATACATCTTAAGGTAACAAGATTAGTCATAAGGTTCTTGAAAAGAAGAAGAAACATGTCCTCAAGCAAGATACATTGTTATTATATAATCATTAGTACAGAACTTAAGGCAAAATTTATCCTTGAGCAAGATGAGTTTTGTTATGTAATCATTAGCTCTGGGCTTAAAGAAAATAACGTCTTAGGTGACTAAGACAAAGCAATGTAGGAAAAAAGTTTGCCCTCAGGAGCCCCAGACCTCTTTCTTCTTGGGGACCTGGACTTCTTATCAACCTACCTGAGAAAGTATTGTTGCTTGGAAAATTCCATGGACTGAGGAGCCTGGTTGGCTACAGTCCATGGGGTCGCAAAGAGTCGGACACGACTGAGCGACTTCACTTTCCAATTCAAGAATTAAATCAGAATCAACTTGGATATTTCCTAAATTCATTTCAAGGAATATTTCTCTTAATTGAAAATTGTAAGACCTACAACCTTGGAGGAGGGCAGGGCAATCCCACTCTCATGGGATTCTTGCCTGGAGAATCCCATGGACAGAGGTGCCTGACAGGCTATGGTCCATAGGGTTTCAGAAGACTTGGACATGACTGAAGTGACTTAGCCTAGCCTACCCTAGCCTGAGACCTACATCAGAAACATATATTTGAATTTTTCTGTAGTTCAAAGTGCAGCTTTCATATCCAGTACCTTATTTTGATTCTCACAATACCTCCCAGATGGTAGACAGGGCAGGTGAGATATACCTGTTTCACAAGAGTTAATCAAAACAGAAAAGAAGCTACGCAAGGCCAAGGTTACAGAGCTGATAAATAGGGAAATTAGGATTTGAACACAAATCATTTGGCTCCAAATATGTCTAATAAGGTATGTTGCCTTTCCTACTTTAAGCTAATATGATTATAATGGTGATACTGCTGAGGTAAATTCAAACAAAGATAGTTTATCTGGGGGCCTAAATTACTCAGATAACTAACTGTATATTTCTGGTTGCTTTGCAAATTGAGACATGGCCTGAGTGTTAAGTCAGGAGTTCCCAAAATGAATTTTGGTAAAGCATATAATCACTCCTCAGATACAGAGACTTAATTAGTTCTTTGTATTTTGCTACAATTCACATTATTTTCCTCAGGACTAAAGAAGCTAAAGTTCTAGATTCTCCTCTTTAGAGAGATAACAAGGAGCCCTTTAGTGATATTAAAAAAGTATATTCAACTGTACCTACCATATCACAGATTTTCTTTCTCATTAGTTATCAGATAAAAATATGAACATTACGAATACATCTATTTAGACAAACATATAAGATAGCCAAGAGGACTTCCCTGGTGCCCCAGTGGTTACGAATCTGCCTACCAATGCAGGGGACACAGGTTCGATCCCTGGTCCGAGAAGATACCACATCCCATGAGGCAGCTAATCCTATGTGTTACAACCACTGGACTTGCATGCTCTAGAGAGTACAGGCTGCAACTACTGAGCCCATGCTTTCCAACAAGAGAAGCCACCACAGTGAGAAGTATGAGCGCTGCAGCTAGAGAGTAGCCCCTGCTCGTCACAACTAGAAAGCCCTCATGCAGCAACGAAGACCCAGTGCGGCCAAAAATACAGATATAAATAAATAAGTTAATTAAAAAGATAGTCAAGGTATTATTAAATGCTATGTGAGCCTTCTAGAGGCTCAGATTTCTTATCATATGAGATTAGTTTGTTAATGTGAGATCATTTTTCAGGGATGTGGACAATAGGTACATATTTATTTGTGCTTCAGAGGTGCTGCTGCTGCTACTGCTGCTGCTAAGTCGCTTCAGTCGTGTCCGACTCTGTGCGACCCCATAGACGGAAGCCCACCAGGCTCCCCCGTCCCTGGGATTCTCCAGGCAAGAACATGGGTTGCCATTTCCTTCTCCAATGCATGAAAGTGAAAAGTGAAAGTGAAATCGCTCAGTCGTGCCCGACTCTCCGCAACCCCATGGACTGCAGCCCACCAGGCTCCTCCGTCCATGGGATTTTCCAGGCAAGAGTACTGGAGTGAGGTGCCATCGCCTTCTCCGCCAGAGGTGCTATTAACTATCAATTATTTCTTAAATTTTGCTCAATATACACAAAATTCTTTAATCATTAAAGAGTTAACCTACATGGAAAATTTATCCATGCAAACCCCTTACTTTAAGTGCCTGGTTTTGGCACACCCTGATGGTCTTGGAAGGTATAGAAAGTTCTTGCTCACTCATAAGCTTCTGGCAATAGGAGATTCTGCAACAAGTAAGGCTAGTGATGTTGGGTAGAACAGCACTCCTCTACAGGTCTGGTAGGCCATTGCCTGGCCCACAGCCTAGCAGATCGCACATGTTGGAAGAATATTTGTTGAATAAATGAATGAATGGTCCACTAGCTGATGTGGAGGGCTTTATTTGCTCTACTGCTCCATCAATTGTCTCTACCCCTTAATAACATGTACTGTCATCAATGGGGAAGAGTTTGGGAACTCCTCTCCATAACAGATGTCCAAAGCATGTAAATAATTACAATTCAGCCCAAAGCACTGATGCTAGCTGAAAGGGAGAACAAATGGAGGAGTGTGACTGACAAAGTGACTGAAGCTGATAAGAGCTCACTAAAAGGAGAGACAGAAGCAGGAGCTATAATGAGCTAGAACTGGAAGTCGCTGGACCAATGGATATTTCAGCTGGTTGCTCTGTTCAGTTTAGAATACATTAGACATATCGTATATCAGGCACTAGGCATAGTGTTAGGTGCTGCGCCCACCAGGGGTCTGAAATTCAGGAAACAGGGTGTACTTATATTTAAACAGTATTTTAGTTACAGTTTCAGACAATATGCTCAATATTTTTTCTTCAACTTCCAGACATCTTTTTATACTAAATATTTCTAAATTTTAAAATGATGGTAATCCGAAAAAAGTATAATATGTACAGTATGTTTTCCTCCACTTCCAGAGTTTTTTTTTGACATTCTCTAGATAACAAATAGACCTATTGCTTTAAATATACTGAGCATATTATTTAAAAATGTAATAATATTATACTTAAAAATAAATTTTATGTTTCCTAATTTTTCTGATCCACTAAAGAAAGGTTAAATAGAACTCTCCACCATGACCTGTCCATCTTGGGTGGCCCTACACACATGGCTCATAGTTTCATTGAGTCAGACAAGGCTGTGGTGCATGTGATCAGTTTGATTAGTTTTCCATGACTGTACCATTCAGGTATGACCTAAATCAAATCCTTTATGACTATACAGTGGAAGTGACAAATAGATTCAAGGGATTAGATCTGATAGACAGAGTGCCTGAAG
>NW_011494670.1:3796962-3797634 GCF_000754665.1 Bison bison bison | reverse complement strand
GCTCTATACAGTCAGCAAAAACAAGACCAGGAGCTGACTGTGGCTCAGATCATGAACTCCTTATTGCTAGTCTCAGACTTAAATAAAAAAGGGTAGGGAAAACCATTAGACCATTCAGGTATGACCTAAATCAAATACCTTATGACTATACAGCGGAAGTGACAAATAGATTCAAGGGATTAGATCTGATAGACAGAGTGCCTGAAGAACTATGGACAGAGGTTTGTTGACATTTTACAGGAGGCATTGATCAAGACCATCCCCAAGAAGAAGAAATGCAAAAAGGCAAAATGGTTGTCTGAGAGGGATTTACAAATAGCTGAGAAGAGAAGTGAAAGGCAAAGGAGAAAAGAAAAGATATACCCATCTGAAGGCAGAGTTCCAAAGAAAAGCATGGAGAGATAAGAAAGCCTTCCTCAGTGATCAATGCAAAGAAATAAAGGAAAACAATAGAATGGGAAAGACTAGAGAGCTCTTCAAGAAAATTAGAGATACAAAGAGAACATTTCATGCAAAGATGGGCTCAATAAAGGACAAAAATGGTATGGACCTAACAGAAACTGAAGATATTCAGAAGAGGTGGCAAGAATACACAGAAAACTATACAAAAAAGATCTTCACGACCCAGATAACCACGATGGTGTGATCACTGACCTAGAGCCAGACATCCTG
>NW_011494670.1:3796271-3796862 GCF_000754665.1 Bison bison bison | reverse complement strand
ATTCCAGTTGAGCTATTTCAAATCCTAAAAGATGATGCTGTGAAAGTGCTGCACTCAGTATGCCAGCAAGTTTGGAAAACTCAGCAGTGGTCACAAGACTGGAAAAGGTGTTTTCATTTCAAACCCAGAGAAAGGCAATGCCAAAGAATGCTCAAACTACTGTACAATTGCACTCATCTCACACGCTAGCAAAGTAATGCTCAAAATTCTCAAAGCCATGCTTCAACAGTATGTAAACCATGAACTTCCAGATGTTCCAGCTGGATTTAGAAAAGGCAGAGGAACCAGAGATCAAATTGCCAACATCTGCTGGATCATAGAAAAATCCAGAGAGTTCCAGAAAAACATCTGCTTTATTGACTATGCTAAAGTCTTTGACTGTGTGGATCACAACAAACTGTGGAAAATTCTTGAAAAGATGGGAATACCACACCACCTAACCTGCCTCCTGAGAAATCTGTGTGCAGGTCAAGAAGCAACAGTTAGAACTGCACATGGAACAACAGACTGGTTCCAGATCAGGAAAGGAGTACATCAAGGCTGCATATTGTCACCCTGCTTATTTAATTTATATGCAGAGTACATCATCTG
>NW_011494670.1:3791642-3795999 GCF_000754665.1 Bison bison bison | reverse complement strand
TTGGAGAAGACTCTTGAGAGTCTCTTGGACTGCAAGGAGATCCAACCAGTCCATTCTGAAGGAGATCAGCCCTGGGATTTCTTTGGAAGGAATGATGCTGAGGCTGAAACTCCAGTACTTTGGCCACCTCATGTGAAGAGTTGACTCATTGGAAAAGACTCTGATGCTGGGAGGGATTGGGGGAAGGAGGAGAAGGGGATGACAGAGGATGAGATGGCTGGATGGCATCACTGACTCGATGGACATGAGTCTGGGTGAACTCCAGGAGATGGTGATGGACAGGGAGGCCTGGCATGCTGCGATTCATGGGGTTGCAAAGAGTCGGACAGGACTAAGCGACTGAACTGAACTGAAAATCACTGCAGATGGTGACTGTAGCAATGAAATTAAAAGACACTTGCTCTTTGGAAGAACAGTTATGACCAACCTAGACAGCATATTAAAAAGCAGAGACATTACTTTGCTGACAAAGGTACACTAGTCAAAGCTATGTGTTTTTTTTTTTGGCAGTCATACATGGATCTGATAATTGGAGCATAAAGAAAGCTGCTGCTACTGCTGCTGCTAAGTCGCTTCAGTGGTGTCCGACTCTGTGTGACCCCATAGACGGCAGCCCACCAAGCTCCCCTGTCCCTGGGATTCTCTAGGCAAGAACACTGGAGTGGGTTGCCATTTCCTCCTCCAATGCATCAAAGTGAAAAGTAAAAGTGAAGTTGCTCAGTCATGTCCAACTCTTAGGGACCCCATGGACTGCAGTCCACCAGGCTCCTCCATCCATGGGATTCTCCAGGCAAGAGTACTGGAGTGGGATGCCATTGCCATCTCTAAAAGAAAGCTGAGGGCCAGAGAATTGACACTTTTGAACTGTGGGGTTGGAGAAGACTCTTGAGAGTCCCTTGAGAGTCCCTTGGACTGCAAGGAGATCCAACTAGTCAATCCTAAAGTAAACTCCAATACTTTGGCCACATGAGGCCAAATAAGAACTGACTCATTGGAAAAGACCTGGTTGCTGGGAAAGACTGAAGGCAGGAGGAGAAGGGGATGATGGAGGATAAGATCGTTGGATGGCATCATTGACTCGATGGGCATGAGTTTGAGCAAGCTCTGGGAATTGGTGATAGACAGGGAAGTCTGGCGTATTGCAGTCCATGGGGTCGCAGAGTTGGACATGACTGAGCGATTGAACTGAAATAGACAGATTCTCAAGAAGTTCCAGTCTAATAAAGGAGAAGGATATGGGGAAAAAATCATTACACAGACTAAGAGCCATCACAGAGAATATAAAAAGAACAGAAGTGGCTTCCCACATGAGCAAGAGATTACTGCTTTGGGGAGATGAAACAGAGTCAGGAAAGACCTCCTAGGTGTGGCAGTGCTGAGCAGCATTTGGGGCAATAAATAGGTGTTTACCAAAAGGACAACATGGGGAAAGAATTCCATGAAGAGGATGGGCATAATGTAAGAACACAAAGGCAGGAGACAGCATTGTGTTTTCAGAGGACCACAGTTAGTTTAGTAGTGCTCAAAGTTTCAGTCAGAGGCAGAGGTGAGGGTGGTAAGACGTAGTCAGGGGCTAGTTGTATAACATTGTTTGCCATGTTAGAGTCAGATTTTATTCCACAGAGTTCATGAGGAATCAGCAAATGATTTTAAGTAAAGGAAATAATTTGGTCAGAGTTGTTGAGAAAAGGCAGCAGTACCATGGCTCTTGCACAGCCTCTCAACGTCCCTATAACCTGAGAGTAGGTTAAAAAAAAAGATGAAAAATAAAATAGAAGTCAGGATGTTATAGGCTAACCAAGTTTATTTGTTTAATGACAATGTATGACTGTCTATGCTGAGTGCTTTAGATCGAGGATGGAGGAATAGTGGCCTAGTTATTTCTTTTTCGTACTATAACTCTTCCACTCTCCAAAACAAAAGTAGAAATTTCTCTAGACTAATGCATCCCACTTCCTTTGTTATTTCCATTCCTTTTTCCTATTTCTCAATGACCAGCATTGGGTAAACATGGGGTCAAAGGAAGAGGAAGCGTGGAGGAAGGGCTGCATTAGATGAGGCATCCATATTGCTTTCCCCCCTCTTCATGCCTCCGTTACAGCAGTGGGAGTTTCTGGTAGCATGGAAAAGCAAAATCCAGGAATCACCTGCAAGTCTTCTTTTAGGAACTTGTTCTAGGCTATGAAACTTCTCCGGCTTTTTTTTTTCCTTTTTAGTATTAAGAGTTCTTATCAATTAAGGTTAGCAAAAAGGAAATTGAGTTTCACTCAGTTTCTCACTCCCTCTGGGAGAGAAACTACAACAGTAAAATATCCAGAAGGGAAGTAATTAGAAGAGGAAGCTAAGGATAATCAAGATTTGACTGTACATTTATTGTAATTGTTGAAATATTTATATTCTCTGACTCTTTTTTGACTGAACTGATATGGTCTGGATGGTAGAAAGGAACACTGGGCCAAGAACTAGGAGGTGGTTCTCTGCATCTCTCTCTGCAATTAATTAACCTCAGTGTCTTCAGATAAATCACTTCTTTGGGTCTGTTTTCTTATCAGGAAAAAAAGGGAGTACTATTATATCAAACTTTTCTCAAGTTTAAGCGATTAACTACTTTGCATCAGATTCACCTGAGATAGTTCCAAAATACACACCAGATCTAACTGGCAGTTATAATGTACTGATTGAGCCTATAGAACCTGCATGGGACTGGTCTTAACCTCCTGCCATGCCACTTACTGACTAGGTGACCTTGAGCAAGTTATTTCAAGCCTGCAGTATCTAATTTTTCTCCAGGGATGATAATAACAACAGTATACTCCATATTGTTCCTTGAAGGGTAAAATGGTATAATGCTTTTAAAACATCAATTATATTGTCTGGTTATACTAAGCATTGGAGAACGCAATGGCACCCTATCTTGCCTGGAGAATCCCATGGAAGGAGGAGCCTGGTAGGCTGCAGTCCATGGGGTCCCTAAGAGTCGGACACGACTGAGCGACTTCACTTTCACTTTTCACTTTGATGCATTGGAGAAGGAAATGGCAACCCACTCCAGTGTTCTTGCCTGGAGAATCCCAGGGACGAGGGAGCCTGGTGGGCTGCCGTCTATGGGGTCGCACAGAGTCGGATACGACTGAAGCGACTTAGAAAAAAAAAAAAAAAAAAAATACTAAGCATTCAACAGATGTTATCATTTGTATAGCCCACAGTATGTATGTATGGAGTGCTCCATTAAACATCTGTTGAATAAATAAAAGAAATATAACTGAAGTTTTTGGGGTTTTTTTAAGCAACATTTTTTGATCTCAGATCTGAAATTTCTTTATTAGCCCCAGGAATTACTTCCACCAAAAAGGTAAAGATAGTTTGAGGGAATTGTGTTATGCTCAATTTGCCTTATTTTTACTCTTAGACTACTCAGAGCCTCATGATAACTAAAAAAATAATTAAATGATAAAAGTCCCACTAAAGTGGGTGAATTGAGAGAGGCAGAGAATAAATCTCATGGACTTTGTCGGCTGGATCCAGCCTGCCACTGCATAATACAATGACTCTCACCTAGGTGTTCATCTCCATTTTACCTCACAAGTTGCCGTGAAATTCTGTTACTACAACTGACTTTGAATCATAACAATAACAACAAAGGCAAGATTCCATTTTCTGTATTGTTGAGCGAGCAGAAAACAGGGCAATGTAACTTTTAAAGCTTGTAAAATGTAACAATAAAGCTTGAAAATCAGTTATCAAAAATAGCGAACTTCTATCACCCGTTAATCTACTGATCAAAACATTCCACGTACATCGAACTGTGTATTTTTTTTCTTTTTTCCAAGTGGTGGTGGCCCCTCGCTTAATACTCAGCTTCTCATTCTCCCCGGTGTTTTTAGTGAGAGGCGTTACCAGCTTAGTACCAGCAGAGAGGAAATCGCTTCAGAATCTCTGGAGGTGGTGGCCTCCTAGAAAGATCGCCGGGAGGGGAGGAGTCGTGATTGTCCTGGAAGAAAAGCATGGCCCTATCCGGGAAGTCACGGCTTGCCGGGAGGCTGGGGTTGGCGACTTTGGATCCTGGAGGTGGCAGACGCGGGAGCCGACAACCTCGGAGCTGTGGCCTGAGAGGCTGGGGGTGGGTGGGGGGTGGGGTGGGGGAGTGCTCGGTGTGTGCAAGTGAAGAACACCCTGTCGGGGCTGAAACTGACCAGGGGCCATCCTTGCCTGGCGAGCGCAGCGGAGCCTGGGATCTAGCCTGCACCGACGGACGCCGCGAGCCCTGGGCCTCGCGGGGAGCGGCAGCCCCTCCCTTCCCAAGCCCGCGCTTCCGCTCGAGACCCGGCGGCAGCCGTGACCGTGGCTGCGCCGCGCC
>NW_011494670.1:3756078-3791536 GCF_000754665.1 Bison bison bison | reverse complement strand
GACCGGCGGCTGCCGCCCGGGCGCGGTGGAAGGGAGAACGGAGGTAGCGGAGCTTCCTTCCTCTCTCACACTCACAGTGACACTGGAGGGCCAGACCCCCAGCGCGAACGGGTGGGGACCTCGGAGGGAACCAACTGGATCCCGGATTTCCTGCTGCCACCGGCGGCTGGGGGGTGGAGGGAGCGCCAGTACCAGCTCTGTGAGCCTGTAATGGGACTTTGCCGTTGTTGTCCACTACACCCTCCGCCGGGAGTGTCTTCCCGCTTAAAGTCGGCTGTGGAAGACGATTCTCCTCCTTCCCTCCCTCCCTCACCCCTCCCTTCCCCCACTCACCTTCGTTCATCTCTCTTGCATTCTTCCCAAAGGGCCAAGGCAAATATGCACACGAGTGAACAACTTGATACTACAGTGTGTGAATGTGTGGTTTGTGTAGGGAAGCGGTAATGGGGTGGGACAAAATGAAAATAAAATTAGGACTATCTCGACTGTGTAACAATAACCTCCTCCCTTCCCACCCCCCGCTGCTAGCAGTCTCTCGACTGTGTCCAACGGGTGACAAATTTTACACGATCAGACCTAGGAGGAAATTAGCCTGGGGTTACCGAGAGCTTTCTTTTCAATGTTTTATTTTTCTGAAGCATATTCATATTCCTACCAAATAAGCAGCATCCCCAGCAGAGAATTTAGCATGCTATAGGGAGGCCATTCCTGGACACAACTGAGGCAGCTTCTGGGTAGGGTAGCTTTTGTCACCTCTGCAGCAGAGGTCACTACACTCTGCTCAAGATGTTACATGAGGGGACAGGTGTTTGGGAACACACACTGCTCTAACGAACCACCCTATCCCGGCGGAGGGCAAATGCTTTTCTTAAGGATGAGATGGGCTGGTGAAAGGTGGAAAGCATAAACTGAACCTTGAATGTATCTTGCACGCGCCCCGCACTCCCGCTCCTCCCCAGCCTTCACAGAAGCAGCGACAGACTCCTCTCGACAGCCCAACATCCCCTCCCTCACTTGCTAACACCTGCATTAAAACACCGCAGTCGGAGGGGAGTGTCTGCGAAAGGCAAGCTCCCTTAGAGTCCTCTTGCTACTGCTACTGCGTAGTCATGGAATATTCTTTATTCAAGAGGCCCTTCTAGTTGATTCTAATCAGGCTCGGGTTATTTTGCCCCTGGTCACCAACAGGGGGCGGCAGATGCCCTGCGATACCCCCGCCGCTTGCAGGAAGGGCGTCCTGTTGTCTCTGGGAATCCAGTTTAATTGAACATGTGGGGTGAAAAGGGGGACCTACCGCCGGTTCGTTCGTCTCGGCAGCCCCGGGGTCTGGGGTCCTGGGCGCCTCCAGGGGCCCCTGAGGGCCTCCTTGTGCAGCGAGTGGGCGAAGCCATCAGTGCCCCTAAGCAGTGCCTGTAAACTTACCGGACAAAACAAATACGTTAACCATAATACGTTATGGTTAACACGATATACACACGTTGGAAAGTGTCACAGAATCGATTGAAGCTTTCGGTCGTTTTTAAAGTTCTCTCACTAAACAGAGAATTAGAAAGTACGGTTACCACGGGCTGAATGGTGGCAGTGGTAGGCTCTGCTCAGTTATTTTGAATTTTAAAAGGGTTTCTCTCGGAAGCTGGGAGCTACTGTTTAGGCACAGAATCGTCAGATAAGTGTGGAAAAGGTTCCGAGGCATCTAGCAAGGGAAACCAGGTGGGCTCTGCTGGTTCGGCCAGGGTGTGTGTCTGCGAGCGTGGCGAGGCGTGTGCCGAGGCGCCCTGTTCCTAGAGCGGGGAGCTGTGGCGGCGCGGATTGGTCCGGACCCAGCGGGATTCGCTACCGGCCGGATTTTCCTGAAAACCTACCTCGCTCCGTTAACTCCAGCTCTTGAGTTTCCAGAATTGTCAGAGAGGCGAGGTATATCGTCTTCAAGGCAATATTCCCACAGAAATGAGCAATTTAAAAAATCTGATACTTTTTGTAGAGCAGTAAGTTGTTTGGGAAGAAAAGAAAAATTAGAAGACGGTTGAAAAACAATTGAAGCCTGGCTATTACAGTCATCTCTAAATAGCTTTTGACAAGTGATAGCTTCCGGGTTTTCCGAATGAAAAAGGATGTATTCAATAATTGTAGCAAGGTTATGCCCTTACTCTATAAATCTCATGCACAATTAAAAACTAATTCCTAAAATACTTTTGCAAGGTAGGGGAAAATTAGTTTTTAATTGTAGACATCATCACAACATGGGGCTAAGAAGTTAATTGTAATTATGGACTAAACGTATCGGTGGTATCTTAATGTTTTACCAACACTGTAATAGTTTGTGGAAATGCAGCCATAACTTCTAAAGAAGGGAAGAATTTCAACAGCACGCTTCATTGTCAGAAATTTCTTTAATGTGGAAAGTCCACATCATATTAAAATATAGAATCTTCCCGAAATAATGATGAATATTAATTAAGGTACTATAAAATTTGTAGGACAGTGTTAAAATATGTATTTGAGAAGGATGAGGAGAAACTGAGAAGAAAAGGACTGACTTGTCCAAGCGGGGAAAAGAAAGTAAATTCGGGTAGGGAATTTGCAAATTGGGTGCAAAATCCTAAGACAAACCAGAGGCCCAGCTGCTCCTGTGGAGAGTCAATACTATAGCTGTTGAACCAGTGGATCTGGCTCATCCTGGGCTCTGAGAAAACGGACAGTTCTTTGTGTCTGACGCTAAATCTGAGCAATTTAAAATTTGCCAGTACCAACACTATTTACCTTCAAATGTGTGTAGTAAACAGTTGCACACTGAACATGGAAACATGTTTTATTATATGTTTTAAAGTGACAAAAATTGCACCAAGAGCCAACTACAAAAGATTTCTTAAAAAATTTTTGTTTGCCACGAATTATCAATACTATGAAATATCAGTAATATCAACTTTTAAAACAGTGTTTTGAACTGTAACACAACTTGACTTGTTTCCTTTATAATGATGACTATCATTTTGTGTGCCACACAACAGCTGTATGAGGCCGATGTCATTATTTCCATTCCACATATAAGGAAACTCAAAGAGCCTAAACTATTTTCCTGAATTCACAAAGCTATCAACTAGAAAGCTACTTTTTGATTCTAAATTCCAGGCTTTTTAATACCATCTTGCTGCAAGCCGTAAAACTGCATTGAATCCCAATAATGGACACAAACTCTTTGACTATCAGATTATCTGGTGACTGAGCAAAAATGGGCAAACTCATTGCTATCACAGTTTGAGTGACTCAAAACTAAATTAAAAACAAAAACACCCACGTGCCACAGAAGATGTCAACCTCCAAATCATTTATGGAGGTAATAACGTATGGGGAGAAATCAACAATCTATGTTAAAATTTCAAAATTTTAAAATATAAACAAATTTCATGATTATTGTAGGTAGAATACCTAAAACTCCACTGTTTTTGCTTTGCCTGACTTACATGGATACAGAACTGTGTCCATGTAAATTTCCATGGCTGTATCCAAATAAACTTTCTATTTATTTTTCAATCTAAAAGAGGAAAATAAATTAACTGTTACTCAATAAGTGTAGTTTGTTTGCTAGATAATATATTTAATTATTCATTAAAAGTTCATGGAGGTTTGTAAATGATAATAAATATTAAAAAGGGGACTTTGAACATGAAAATGAACCACTGATATATTGTAAAATCTCATATTAGTTACCAGTTAGTTAATCTCAGCTAGTTATCTTGTGTTAGTTATTATTTCTGCCACTTAATAATAGGTCTCTGATTATGAAGGAGTTTTGCTGCATTTGGGATTTTATGTTGCATTTCCACAAGTATAATGCATTGGTATGTAAATAAACTAGTGCAAATTGGTTATATTTAAAATACACCATTCATTTGGGGCCTTAAAAGATTTCTGGGGAAGAGTATGTTTGGATATGGTGTGATAACTGATCACACAGAGCAGTGATCCTTAGCTCCTCTTGATTGCTCCCTTTTCTCTAGTCCAACAATTCTCAAATATTTTAGCTTTGGGACTGCCCCCACTCACACAAACTTTGCTTATATGGGTTTCACCTGTTAATACTCATTGTATCAATATTAGAAATTAAAATTGGAAAAATGTTTAAAATGTTGGTTACTTAGCTTATAATAATAATCAGCCCACTACATATTAACATAAATGACATACTTTTAATGAAAAATAGAAAAAATTTCCAAAACCAAAAAAATTGAGAAAAATGTTTCATGTTTTGTAAAGCTCTTTAATATCTACCTGGATTTACTATTTAGCCGAATCTAAGCAACTGGATTTTCACATTTGCTTCTGCAGTCCATCTATTGTGATACAGTGTATATAGTTTAAAATAGATGAAGAAAATCTGGCTTCAAAGAGATATGTAGTTGGAAAAGGGAAACGTTATTTAAGTAGCTTTTCAGATTATTATGGGTATTGCTTATTACTACTCCAGAATTCTTCAAGTAGTAATTTTTTAAAAGTTAGTTGCACTGTGTAATAAAAATTCATATCTATAGACTTTTCACTTCTGTGGCATTAAAACTTACTGGTGTACCAAACGGACCTTTTACTCATATCTGATGAGTATGTTATGCTGCTGCTGCTGCTAAGTCGCTTCAGTCATGTCCGACTCTGTGCAACCCCATAGACAGCAGCCCACCAGGCTCCCCCGTCCCTGGGATTCTCCAGGCAAGAACACTGGACTGGGTTGCCAGTTCCTTCTCCAATGCATGAAAGTGAAAAGTGAAAGTGAAGTCGCTCAGTCATGTCCGACTCTTAGCGACCCCATGGACTGCAGCCAACCAGGCTCCTCCATCCATGGGATTTTCCAGGCAAGAGTACTGGAGTGGGGTGCCAGTTATACACTGGTCATTTTGGAGACTGTTGGTTCACTGAATTATGCAGATCTTCCACATGTTGACTCATTTCATCACACAATATCAAAAATATCATGTTCCTTAATTTTATCACTGTTTTTCATCAGGAAACATTTTGCATGTCAGGATACTACTGGTAGTAGTAGTCGCTTAGTAGTGCCCAACTCTTTGCAACTCCATGAACTGTATCCCACTAGGCTCCTCTGACCATGTAATTCTCCAGGTAAGAATACTGGAGTTGGTAGCCATTTCCTTCTCCAGGGGATCTTCCCAATCCAGGGATTGAACCCAGGTCTCTTGCATTGAAGGCAGATTCTTTACCTTCTGAGCTACCAGGGAAGCCCTGTTAGGATACTGGTTTTCCAAAATTCTAATTTTTGTTTGAAAGTTCTGATTTTATCATTAGCAAGAAATACTATTGGTTGTTTGCTTTGAAGGACAGTTGCTCTTTATTTCTGAGAAAATACCTGCCAGATACTCAAGTCTGAGTAACCATAGTTTGTCTGTCACTTGTCCTTTCAAATAAAAATGCTACTCTGTGAAAAAAGTGGCTAATTCAACTTGAAACTCAACTGCACCAATGCTTTTCCTCAAGACAACCATTGTACTTCTGTAGGTAGCAGAAGCATTTTATGTATCCTTCCCATTTTGTCTCACAGGTTAAAAAGACATGCCCTGAAGGGTAAGGATTTGATAAAATTAATAATTTTCACTGCTTTCTCAAAGACATTTGTAAGTGAAAATGACTTTTCTTTCTTTTCCTTCTCTCTCTTTTTTTTTTTTTTAACTGCAGGTGTGTGGTGATAAAGAATATATTGACTATTACTACAGCTTGATGCCACTCTTTTGCTTTCTGTTGAGGCAACCAGTGTTATATCCACTGTCAGTGAAAACATCAACCCTGTGAAAAAGGTAAATAGCCTCTTGATATCATCATGATACTAGCTCCAACCACACATAACCCCTGAAGAAATCTTGGGAACCTCCAGGATTCTATAGACCCCCTTTGAGAACCACTTTTCTAGTCCTAGATCAGTATTTAAGATATTTCATTTTTTAAAAAATATTTAATTTATTTCTTTAAGCTGCACCTGATGGGCTACAGTCCATGGGTTCGCAAAAGAATCAGATATAACTTAGCAACTGAACCACAACAACAAGAACTAAATGAGGATGATGGTTTGGGTGATACATTTATTTAGAGAAAGGAAAGGAGCAAATGTCATGACATGTTATCATTTTTCCAAACAACATCAAATGGCAGCCATGATCATGTATGTGTTGCATTGCTAGTACTTAGGACATGACTTCTCATAATCAGTGTGTACGAATTCAAGTCCAGTTGTGATGCATTCAAAATATTGCAATCACTAGCACCCGCCAGAGGTATGGCTTCCAACTGTAAAGGGCTTGTCCAATTTGTATGAACAAGCTGAAAAGCACAGCTGAGTTTTAGACAGTTCATTAGTTCTATTCCTTTGGGTCATGCAAGACTTCTTAAATATGTGAGAAAGTTCTGTAGCTTGAGTAATCACAAATCCATCCACTTTGTAAATAGCAAAATGTCTGTATTTTACACTCTTCACACTTTTAGGCTTTACTGGTAGAAATTGTACAGTGGTAGAATCATCCCTAAATCCAGCAAGGGGAAGTGAAATTGTGCAGGGGATTTATTGCTGGAACCAATACCTGATTTTTATATTACTTCTCTTTTTGTAGTTAAATTTGTAGAGAATAACTCAATATGTGTGTGATTCAATAATATTAAAGAGAGGCCAAGAAATTAGATAGGTTCCACGATTTACATTTCTTTCAACATGATTAAGATTTAGTTTTGAATTTGCTGAGTAGTAGGCCAATTCACACAAAGTGAAAGTGAAAGTCACTCAGTCGTGTCTGACTTTTTGCAGCCCCATAGAGGATACAGTCCATGGAATTCTCCAGGCCAGAATACTGGAGTGGGTAGCCATTTCCTTCTCCACGGGATCTTCCCAACCCAGGGATTAAACCCAGGTCTCCCACATTGCAGGTGGATTCTTTACCAGCTGAGCCACCGGGGAAGCTCAGTGGTTGCAAGTCTACCTTTCAATTCAGGGGATGTGGGTTTGATTCCTGGTTGGGAAAGTAGGATCCCACATGCCTCCAGGCAAAACTAGGCCTACAAGCCACAACAAAGAGCCTGCAAGTCACAGTTAAGGTCCCAGGCAGCCATATTCACGCAAAGTTCCCCATAATGTAGCATATCCAATGTCAGCATTTCAGTCTGAATTCCTGATATGAGAGGTATCCAAAAACGTAGCCTCTAACTACATATGAAATGTGCCCAGTGCCACTGAAGAACTTGATTTTTAATTTTAATTTTAATTCACTTAAATTCAAATTTGAAAACAGATTCTCAATTCAGTTATAGGAAGATTTAGTTATGTTTGGAAAAACTGATGTATATTAGCCTTCTTTTTCAGCAGTTAATTTTTGAAATCTGAACACCAAGTATTTCCAGTGAAAATTTAGCAACTAAATTGAAACATGCTATCAGATTTCAGTGACTTAAAAAGATAAAAAGAATAAAATACCTCATTGATTTTTTATACTGATTCCATGTTGAAATGATAATATTTAGGTATACTGGGTTAAATGAAATATATTTAAAAACTTATTTTATCAGTTCAGTCTCTCAGTCGTGTCCAACTCTTTGAGACCCCATGAATTGCAGCATGCCAGGCCTCCCTGTCCATCACCATCTCCCGGAGTTCACTCAAACTCACGACCATCGAGTCGGTGATGTCATCCAGCCATCTTATCCTCTGTTGTCCCCTTCTCCTCCTGCCCCCAATCCCTCCCAGCATCAGAGTCTTTTCCAGTGAGTCAACTCTTCACATGAGGTGGCCAAAGTACTGGAGTTTCAGCTTCAACATCAGTCCTTCCAAAGAATAACCAGGGCTGATCTCCTTCAGAATGGACTGATTGGATCTCGTTGCAACAGTTCAAAAGCATCAATTCTTCCGCACTCAGCTTTCTTCACAGTCCAACTCTCACATCCATACATGACCACTGGAAAAACCATAATCTTGACTAGATGGGCCTTTGTAGGCAATGTAATGTCTCTGCTTTTCAATATGCTATGTAGGTTGGTCACAACTTTCCTTCCAAGAAGTAAGCGTCTTTTAATTTCATGGCTGCAATCACCATCTACAGTGATTTTGGAGCCCAAAGAAATAAAGTCTGACACTGTTTTTTACCCATTTCCTTTTACTAAAATATGTATGTGTATATATATATATACATATATATATATATTAATGTGGTTTCCCAGATAATTTAAAATTACTTATGTGCTTCTTAAATTTCAATTGAATGATTATATTGTAGTGCATTTTGTTTCCATTCTGTGGGAATAAGAAGGCAACTGAAAAAATATTGTGTTTTAGTTTCATCTTCATTATATGAAATCTAGTTTTGCTCGAAGCAGTTGATATCTAAACATTCATTATGCACTTGATTATCATACTTCAAGGGATTTTACACTAAATTGGTATTGTTTTAAAATTCTGTATTATGTGGTACTGATCTGCTTTGTGTCAAATTTACATTCTGGGAATTTTTAACATTGAAGTTTTAAAGCAGTTTTAGGTTCACATAGTAATTGAACAGAAAATACAGAGTTACCATAAACCCCCTGCTCCTCAAATGCACAGCCTCCCCCGCTATCAACATTCTGTACCAGAATGGTACATTTATTACAATCACTGGACCTACTTTGATACATCTTATTACCCAAATCCCATAGTTTACGGTAGAATTTATTCATGGTGTTATCCCTTCTATGGGATTTGACAAAGGAATCATTTTTTTTTTTTAATTTGTTAGAAGTATAGTTGATTTACAATGTGTTCACATCCACATTCTTTTTAATATTCTTTTCTGTTATGATGTTCCCAGGATATTGAATATAGTTCCCTGAACTCTACAGTAGGACCTTGCTGTTTATCCATCCTGTATATAATAGTTTGCATCTGTTAATGCCAAACTCCCAGTTCTTCCCTCCCCTACACCCCACCTTGGCAACCACAAGTCTGTTATCTATATCTGTGAGTCTGTTTTTGTTTGATAGACAGGTTCATTTGTGTTGTACTTTAGATTCTACTTATAAGTGAAATCATATAGTATTTACCTTTCTCTTTCTGATTTACTTCACTTAGTATGATAATCTCTAGGTCCATGCGTTTTGTTGACTCTGGTATTATTTCATTCTTTTTTATGGCTGAACAAGAGTCCATTCTATAGTGGCCACAGGACTGGAAAAGGTCAGTTTTTATTCCAATCCCAAAGAAGGGCAAAGCCAAAGATTGTTCAAACTACTGCACAATTTACTCATTTTACATGCTAGCAAGGCAATGCTCAAAATCCTTCAAACTAGGCTTCAACAGTACATGAACTGAGAACTTCCAGATGTACAAGTTGGATTTAGAAAAGGCAGAGGAACCAAATATCAGATTGCCAACATCCATTGGATCATAGAAAAAGCAAGGGAATTCCAGAAAAACATCTACTTCTGCTTCAATGGCTATGCTAAAGTCTTTGTGTGAATCATGACAAACTGTGGAAAATTCTTCAAGAGATGGGAATACCAGACCACCTTATCTGCCTCCTGAGAAACCTGTATGCTAGCCAAGAAGCAACAGTTAAAACTGAACTTGAAACAACAGACTGGTTCCAAATAGGGAAAGGAGTACATCAAAACTGTATATTGTCACCCTGCTTATTTAACTTATATGCAGAGTGCACCATGTGAAATGCTGGGCTGGACGAAGCACAAGCTGGACTCAAGATTGCCAGGAGAAACACTGATAACCTCAGATATGCAGATGGCACCACTCAAATGGCGGAAAGCAAAGAGGAACTAAGCAGCCTCTTGATGAAGATGAAAGAGGAGAGTGAAAAAGCTGGCTTAAAACTCAGCATTCAAAAAACTAAGATCATGGCATCTGGTCCCATTACTTCATGGCAAATAAGTGGGGAAACAATACAAATAGTAAGAGACTTTATTTTCTTGGGTTCCAAAATCAACTGCAGTTGATTACTGCAGCCATGGAATTAAAGACGCTTGCTCCTTGGAAGAAAAGCTATGACAAGCCTAGACAGTGTATTGAAAAGCAGAGATGTCACTTCGCTGACGAAGGTCTGTATGACTATGGTTTTTCCAGCAGGGATGGATGAATGTGAGAGTTGGACCATAAAGAACTGAGTGTTGAAGGATTGATGCTTTTGAACTGTGGTACTGGAGAAGACTCTTGAGAGTCCCTTGGACAGCAAGGGGATCAAACCAGTCAATCCTAAAAGGAATGAACTCTGAATATTCCTTGGAAGGACTGATGCTGAAGCTGAAGCTACAATACACTGGCCACCTGATGGGAAAAGCTGACTCTTGGAGAAAACCCTGATGCTGGGAAAGATTGAAAGCAGAAGAGAAAGAGACGACAAAAGATGAGATGGTTGAATGGTATCACGGATTCAATGGACATGAGTTTGAGTAAACTCAGAGAGATAGTGAAGGACGGGAAAGCCTGGAGTGCTGCATTTCATGGGGTTGTGAAGAGTCAGACACGACAGACTGACTGAATAACAGCAACAATATATGTATCACATCTTCTTCATCCATTCCTCGCTGATGGACACCTAAGTTGTTCCCGTGCTTGGCTATTGTAAATACTGCTGCTCTGAACATAGGGGTGGTGCATGTATCTTTTCAAATTACAGTTTTCTCTGGTTATATTCCTAGCATTGAGATTGCTAGATCATATGGCAACTCTATTTTTAGTTTTTTGGGTAATATCATACTGTTTTCCACAGTGGCTGGACCAACTTATATCTTGCCAACGGTGTACGAAGGTTCACTTTTCTCCACACCTCCTCCAACGTTTGTCATTTGTAGCCTTTTTTGATGGTGCCCATTCTGATTGGTTGAAGTGATACCTCACTGTAGTTTTGATTTGTATTTCACTAATAATTAGCAACGATGAGCATCTCTTCATGTGCCTATTGGTCATCTGTATGTCTTCTTTGGAGAAATGTCTATTTAGGTCTTCTGTTGATTTTTTGATTGGGTTGTTTGTTTTGGGTTATTGAGTCCTATGACCTGTTTGTATATTTTGGAAATTAAGCCCCTGTTGGTCATATCATTTGCAAATATCTTCTCCAAGTCCATAGGTTATCTTTTCCTTTTGTTCATGGATCCCTTTGCTGTGCAAAAACTTGTAAGTTTGATTAGGTCCCATGTGTTTATTTTTGCTTTTATTTCTTTTGCCTTGGGAGACTGACTAGGAAAGCATTAGTTGATTTATATCAGAGAATGTTTACCTATGTTTTCTTCTAGGAGTTTTTAAGGTGTTATTTAAAGAGTGTTATTTAAGTCTTTGGAGAAGGCAATGGCACCCCACTCCAGTACTCTTGCCTGGAAAATCCCATGGACGGAGGAGCCTGGTAGGCTGCAGTCTGTTAAGAGTCGGACACGACTGATTGACTTCACTTTCACTTTTCACTTTCATGCATTGGAGAAGGAAATGGCAACCCACTCCAGTGTTCTTGCCTGGAGAATCCCAGGGATGGGGGAGCCTGGTGGGCTGCCGTCTATGGGGTCGCACAGAGTCGGACACGACTGAAGTGACTTAGCATAGCATAGCATTAGCATTTAAGTCTTTAAACCATTTTAAGTTTATTTTTGTGTGTATGGTGTGAAGGTGTGTTCTAATTCCATTGATTTACATGCAGCTGTCCAACTTTCCCAATACCACTTGCTGAAGACTGTCATTTCCCTATTGTTTATTTTTGCCTCCTTTGTCAAATATTAGTTGACCATAGGTGTATGGGCTGATTTCTGGACTCTCTTTTCTGTTACAGTGGTCCTTATGTCTGTTTTTGTGCCAGTACTATGCTGTTTTCATTACTGTGTGCTTGTGCTTAGTCGCTCAGTCGTGTCTGACTCTTAGCGACCCCATGGACTGTAGCCCTCAGACTCCTCTGTCCATGGGGATTCTCCAGGCTAGAATACTGGCATGGGTAGCCATTTCCTTCTCCAGGGGATCTTCTCGACCCAGGGATCAAATCTATATCTCCTGCATTGCAGGCAGATTCTTTACTGTCCGAGCCATTTCCTGCCTTTTGACTCAAACACGTTGGCTCTTCCTGGGTCTTGAGTCTGCCAGCTTTCAGACTAGAGCACCACCATCAGCTCTTCTGCAGCTCCACTGAAGATCCCGGGATTTGTCAACCTCCATAATCACGTGTTATAATTGCTTAGTATTATTGTTGTTTTGCCACTAAGTTGTGTTTGACTCTTTGTGACCCCATGGACTGTAGCCCGCCAGGCTCCTCCGTCCATGGGATTTTCAAGGCAAGAATGCTGGAGTGGGTTGCCATTTCCTTCTCCGTTCATTACTGTAGCTTTGTAGTATTGTCTGAAGACTGGGAGGTTTATGCCTCCTGTTCTGTTCTTTTTCCTCAGGATTGCTTTGGCAATTCTGATTTTTTTGGTTCCATATAAATTTTAGGACTTTTTGTTCTAGTTCTGTTAAGAATGTCATGAGTAACTTGATAGGATCATATTAAAACTATAGATTGCATTGAGTTATATGGCCTTTTAACAATATTAATTCTTCCAATCCAAGAGCATGGACTATCTTTCCATTTCTTTTATTCATCTTCAATTAAGGAATCATTTTTTGAAATGTATGTTACATATGATGTTTCTGCTTTCCCATTAGTATACCTAATTTAAACACAGAATTGAAATAAGAGTTTTTAATGGTTTAAAAACAGCTCTTTTTAAAATGTCATATTGTTACAGAAAATTTGAAAATACATACAAATATTTTAAAAAAGAAAGGAAATCAACCTTGGTCTTACCACTCAAAAAAAAAAAATCATTTGACAATATATTCTTAGTCTCTTTTTTCTTTGTATATAAGTATACATTATGATTATCTTGTAATATAGCTTAATAAATCTAATTTTTTTACAAATACTTGAACATTTTCCAATGTAATTATTTTTGAAACTGAATAAATAACTGAATATTAAACCTTTGAAAAAAGTGAAAGTGAAGTTGTTCAGTCATGTCTGACTCTTTGTGACCCCATGGACTGTAGCCTACCAGGCTACTCTGTTCATGGGATTTTGCAGGCAAGAATATTGGAGTGGGTTGCCATTTCCTCCTCCAGATATTAAACCTTTACCTGACATTAATGTTTAAAATTATTTTTTTAAGTTTACTCTTTGCCTTTTAATTATATTTATGATTTTTTTAACAGAGGTGCTTTACATTTTTATTAACCCACATATCAATCATTTTTCTTTATTGTTTCTTTCTTATCTATATTACAATTCAATAAATGTTCATTTTTTAAAACAGAATTTTATTTTAAGAAACAGTTCACTCTGGGTTTTATTTTTTTATTATGAGGTAGGAGATATAGTTTTATTGTTTTTTAAAATAGTTAACCAATTATTCTGTTACCATTTATTAAATAAGCAACTTTTCCCAGTTAAAATAATGATAACATTTTTCTTTTTGGCTGCACCATGTGGCATGAGGTATCTTAATTCCCAACCAATGATCCAACCCACTGCTCTGCAGTGGAAGTGCAGAGTCTTAACCATTGGAAATCCCACAGAATGATAACTTTAACATATGCTAAATTCTCATCTATCCTAATACCATCCATTTCCGCTCAATTCATCTGTTCTTCTTTCACTGAGATTTTAAGTTATACAATTATATATTAATCTAGGGGAACTTACATCTTTGTAACTGTCAAATTACTTTAGAGGATAGAAGTGAGAGGAGGTTTTGTATATATGTCCTTTCCAGTTGGTCTATGTAATTCATCTTTTGTAAAATATGTGTGACATTTCACAGTAATTACACTTTAAAAAACAACTTTGTTTTGGAAAAGTGCTTGATGGCATTGTCTGATTATAGGAATGGATTCTGAATAAGGAGAAAGCAGAAAGAGGGTACTGTAGATATTGCTAAGAGGACATGAAAGAAACTGGCAACTTACAATGGACCTTCTAAGTGAAGAAAAAGTAAACCAAGGAAGAGAGCAGGAAGACGGGGAAAAAAGAAAGAGAAAAGTATAAGCAAAAGGAAAAGTAATTTTTAAAATACTAATAAAAATTAGGCCAAGAAGAGATTATGAAAAACAGCTGATTTGTAAATGAAAAAAGAGCAGAGAAAAAGAGGGAGAGGGAGAGAGAGAGAAAAGTTGGTACAAAACATCTTACAAATTTTATGTTAACTCATGAAAGAGGCACTAAACTATAAAGGGAGGAAAAGCCTTCTCTTTTAGAAGCCTCAATATATACATTACAGGAAATTTTTTTTGTAAAATGTAGATTGTTTTGGAATTATTTCCTAAAACCTTGTATCTAGATCTTTTATATATCTATATCTATATCTATATATATATCTTACTTGAGCACAGAAAAATCTTAGAGCCTGTTCTTTATGCTTCATAATTTAATACCTGAAAAGCCTTGGCTTTATTAGTTTTTATTTGTGGGTAATTGTGAATACTCTTCCATTTATTATTTATGGGAATGGGAAACCTTTTACTGTAATGTTTAGTTGTTTGGATACTGATAAGTTAAAAAGATACTTAGAAATATATTACTAGCACTTAGATATATGGGGAAAAAATAACAGGATAATATATAGCTATGTTTAAAGAAAGGGAAATGCACAGTTTGGATTTAAAGGGAAACAAATTTGCCTGGAAAATTTCATGGATAGAGGAGCCTGGCAGGCTACAGTTCATGGGATCACAAGGGTCAGACACTATTGAGCTCACACACACACATAAATGAGAATACAATCTCAGGTTCCCACATTTCTTCCTGAGTTCACTTCAGTTCAGTCGCTCAGTCGTGTCTGACTCTTAGCCACCCCATGGACTGCAGCAGGCCAGGCCTCCCTGTCCATCACCAACTCCCGGAGTTTACTCAAACTCACGTCCATTGAGTCCGTGATGCCATCCAACCATCTCATTCTCTGTCATCCCCTTCTCCTCCTGCCTTTAATCTTTCTCAGCATCAGGGTCTTTTCACATGAGTCACTTCTTTGAATCAGGTGGCCAAAGTATCGGAGTTTCAGCTTCAGCATCAGTCCTTCCAATGAATATTCAGGACTATTCCGATGAATATTCCAATGAATATTCAGGACAATGAATATTCAATGACTATTATTCCTGAAGGTGGCAGTATTTCAGTGACTAAAAACGGATGACAAGTTGAATACCTACCAGGAGCTCTCAGACATCTATGGAGGTGTCATTTTGTGACCAGAAAAAGTCCCTTCAGTAATCATTTTCTGTTTCTTGGTGTGAGTCATACACCTGTAGGGACACATGCTGCCTGTCTGCTAACCAGTGACTCCTTAGGATGAGGACTATTGAGGTAGGATAACATTTTAGTTGCTCAGATATTGGGGAAATTTTTTTTTGCTGTCATTTGAGAGAGAGAGAAAATAGAAATACATTATTAAATTTAGAATTTAGTGCAAAGTAGAAAATGTAGAGAGACAAGAGGCAGAATGAAATGTTTTTATGATTGACAGCTACCATCTTTAATGGGAAAGTGGTGGTTTAATTCATACTGTTATTTTTCTTAAGACAAACAAAATTTTCCAAGTGTTTGATAGATATAATGACTATATAAACCCAACTTAATTTTTGTCACTAATTAACTCATTGTTGAAAGTATTAAGAGCATTAACAAATTTCGGAGTAAATATCTAACAATCAAAAAATGAATTTTATACATTTTAAGCAGCAGATTCTGAGAAGAACATATGCACATGTATGTTATATGTATTAATTAAGTTACATATGGAGAGGTGAATACATGCAAGCACAAAAATAAGTACAGATGAGCAAAACTGATTTAAAAAGTGTGTCAAACTGTAGTACTGTTTAATTTTATTATGACATTTTAAAATAATAAACATTAACGGTATTGATTGATATTTGAGCATTAACTCATTATTTATTTTGATCGGTCATTGCAGGCAGATTCTTTACCAGCTGAGCCACAAGGGAAGCCCAGGAATACTGGAGTGGGTAGCCTATCCCTTCTCCAGTGCATCTTCCCAACCGAGGAATCAAACCGGGGTCTCCTGCACTGCAGGCGGATTCTTTACCAAGTGAGCTATCAGGGAAGCCCCCTTGATTGGTCAAGGCCACATTAAATTCAAATGGAATGATTTATAGTATTGTCTGATACTTAAACTATCTGGATTATGGTTCTTACAAAGGAATTTGAAATGACAGAGCCCCAAGAGATACTGGGAATTATGTTGTCTGAAATTTGTCATCAGGAATGTAAACTGATTCTGGATTAGCAGCAGAGTTGCATTTTATTCAATTTATGGTATTTTAAAAATTCTTTTGAAGATAAAATATTTCCTGCTTATATTTTTCATCAATTGTGTCAAAATATACCTCAGTAGAATTGTAAATGCGTGTATGTATAATTATAACAATTTTAACTTTCTTCTTTTTTCTGTCCTAACTGTATAAACTGTGCCAGCTTATGCTGACATTTCATTTGCGAGTATAGTTCCGTAAGGTTCTCGTTAGCTTAGATCTCAGTGTCAGTTAGATCCAGTGTTTACATTTATAGACACCATAGGCGTATCTTCTCATACATCCCAAATTCTAGTAAGTTAATACTCTCTTCTCTTGAATCATAGATGTAGTCTCTTTATTTCTACTCTATACTATCAATATTTACTAGAATGATACCCACTTTTAACATCAGAAACTACCTTATTCATTTATTTGCTTTTTTAATAGAGCAGTTTAGGTTTATAGCACAGTTGAGTAGGAAGTACGGGGTTCCCATACGTCTTCTGTCCAGATACACCTACAGCCTCCGCTACTATAACTCCTGCACTAGAGTGGTACGTTTGCTACACTGACACCTCGTCACTACAAGTCCGTTATTTACATAGGGATCACTCTTGGGATTGTACATTCTGTGGGTTTTCAGGAATGTGTAGTTCTTCCCTCCTGGGCATAGTATCACTGCTATTGTTCATTTCACTTACACATAAGCATATATATATATATGTTTATGCATATATATATACACACACATCATAAGCATACACAATCGCATACATTGTTGGTATTATTATTTTGCAACAATTATCTTTTAGATCAACTAAGAATAAGAAAATGAATTTTTTTTTTTTGCCATTAGTTATTCATGCTCTGATGTTATTCCTTTCTTTGTGTAGATCCAAATTTCCCTTGTGGTTCAGCTGGTAAAGAATCTGCCTGCAGTGCAGGAGACCTGGGTTCGATCCCTAGGTTGGGAAGATCCCCTGGAGAAGGGAAAGGCTACCCACTCCAGTATTCTGGCCTGGAGAATTCCATGGACTGTGTAGGCCATGAGGTTGCAAAGAGTCAGACACAACTGAGTTACTTTAACTTCATTCAAATTTATAACCTCTGGTATTTTCCTTCTCTATGAAAAACCTTTAACATTTCTTACAAGGAAGGTCTAAGGCAACAAACTCTCTCAATTTTTCTTTGTCTAATAGTCTTTATTTCACCTTCATATTGAAGGATAATTTTACAAGCTAAAGAATTCTAAAGTGACTCTTCTCTCAGCACTTTAAATACTCTTTTCTTGTTTGCATGATTTCCTAAAAGAAGTGGAACATAATTCGTTTTTTAAAATTTACTTATTTTTAATTGAAGAATAATTGCTTTAAAATATTGGGTTGGTTTCTGCCATATATCAGCATGAATCAGCCATGGTATACATATGTCCCCTCCCTCTTGAACCTCTCTCTAACCCTCCACCCCAGTCCACCCCTCTAGGTTGTCACAGGCACCAGGTTTGAGCCCTCTGTGTCATACAGCAAATTCCCACTAGCTATCTATTTTATATATGGTAATATATATGTTTCAGTGTTACTCTCTAAATTCGTCCCACCCTCTCCTTCCCTCACTGTGTGGGATGTAATTCTTATCTTTGCTTCCATATAGGTAAGGTGTTTTTTTCTCTCTAGATTCTTTCAAGATTTTTCTTTATGTTTGATTTTCTGTAATTTGAAAATTATATGCCTGAGTGTGGTTTTGCAGGGCATGTATCTTGCTTGGTGTTTTCTGAGCTTCTTGGATTTGTGTTCTGGTATCTGACCTTATTTGGGGGGAAATCATCAGTCATTGTTGCTTCAAACTGCTTAATTCTTTTTGTCTCTTTCTTCTCCTTCTGATATTCCCATTACATGTATGTTAGACCTTTTATAGTTGTCCCACAGTCCTTGAATATTCAGTTCTACTTTTTTCGTCTTTTTTCTCTTTGCTTTTCAATTTTAAAAGTTTCTATTGCATGTCCCCAAGCTCAAAGATTCTTTTCTCAACCATATCCGGTCTACATAGGGGCATGCTGAAGACCTTCATTATTCCTGTGATACTGTTTTTGATTTCTAGTATGTATTTTTGATTCTTAGAATTTTCATCTCTGCTTGTATTATCCATCTGTTCTTGCATGTTGTCTACTTTTCCCATTCTCAATCTGATCATTTCAACATACCTGCCATATCTGATTCTGGTTCTGATGCTTGCTCAGTCTCTTCAAAGTACAATTTTTCCTTTATAGTTGTTTGCTGAAATCTGGACATGATGTACTGACTGAAAGGAACTGCAGTAAATGGGTCTTTGGTGATATGATGGTATCAGGAGAGGGAAAACCTTCTGTAGTCCTATGATTAGAGCTCAGTCTTTTGATGACCCCCTGCTCCTCGATTGTAAACCTTACCTGTGTTCTTTTTAAACTCTTTGTTTTTTTTTTGGCCTCACAATGTAGCATGCAGGATCTGAGTTCCCTGACCAGGGATTGAACTCTTGCCCTCTGTTGTGGAAGCGCAGAGTCTTAACAACTGAACCATCAGGGAAGAATCTCACCAGTAATTCTTAATTTTCTCTACAGAAAACTAGAGAAAGCTGAGATTCCCCTTTCAGAGAAAGTTGAAATACAGCTGTCTGTATTTACCTTCCACAGATAGATTAGGCCCTGATAAAACCCCAGCAGGTTAGGCTCTGGTGAAATAGTTTCTCCTGAGAGCAAGCCTTGTTGAGAAGAACAGAAATCTCTGTCATATTTCAAAATAGTTACTTTCCCCTCTCCCTGCAAGAACCCTAAGGGTATTTTTCTGCCATCTTCACCCTGAGGACCTAGGAGAGCCCCTGGAGGTGAGACTTACAGCAGTTGGACCCCCTCCTGCCCCACCCACCTCTGTCAACACTGGATCTTTCTGAAGTTTTAAACTCTCAGACTTGTCCACATTGAGTCTCCAGCAATTCATCAAATTGAAGTTTAGATTTTTGACACCAATTCCCATGAAGTTTCTTCTGTGGGGTTTCTTGTCTGTAGGTTGTCATTCTTTGTAATCCCTGTCTGTCTTTCCAATTTAAGGGGCAGTGTTTTGCTCTGAGACCTCGCTTCTCTTTCTAATCTGGGGGAGAGTTGTTGATTTTTCTGTTTGTTCAGTTTTTAACTTGTTAGGATGGAGTGACCACTTCTGAACACCTTTCCCGATGGACTGGAAGTCTCCAGTCCTGTACTTTTTAATCACAAATGTGAGTCTGCTGTGCAGGGAAACTGAAGCAATGTACATATGTTCAATTAATTTTTATATCTAATGCTTTGCAAAGCTTTTGGAGAAAAACTTTAATGTGGTATAATCTTTATATTCTTCTGTGATGTACCAGAACAAGAGCAAAAGAAACACAGAGTCATTCTGTGTTCATGTTGGTAGGTAAAACCTGAGGTATGCAAAATTTCATTTTAAAAATTACTATCTATTTATTATGTGAGGTTAATGTAGATATAAGAAACCAAATGCACCCTCCCCGTCTGTGCCCTGACTCCTCCCTGACCCCCACTATAAGCGTGGAACTCACTTAGGAGGAACATAAGCACAAGTTGACTACATTCCTTTTTTACGTCCTTTCTTTGAAGTGTCACAAATAATTTTTTTTTAAACTCTCAAAATACAAAGTGTTCCTGACCTATTAAATATTTCTTCAGTGTAGTTAATTTTCCACATGGATTATTATCCCAGAAGGCTCATAAAATAAGTTTTTTTGGAGATTCTTGTTCTCTGTGACAACTATCATCCTTGACATTCAATAAGCAATCCATGCTGTTTTCCCAACTTTAGCTCTCCAGAAAAAGGGATTCCTAATACTTTGTAGGTATTGTTTTCATACTTTTCTTCGTAAAATAATAGAAGCTGATGAACCATAAGGTTCAAAAATGATATAAAAATTCATAGGTGGGTGAAATTACCTTTGGTTGAGAGATCAAAACAGAGATCACAAGCTTTTAGTGTTTCAGGTCAGAGGGTGTACCAGTAGCTTTAAAGCTGTTCATGCCATTTTGTCTAGTTATTCCACTTGAAAGTGATTCCAGTTACAAAAGTATTCATCATAACATCATTTATAATAGCAAGACGATTAACATTAGGGAAACAGGAAAACCAAAATTCTTTTTATCTTTCTGGTGGAAATCTCAGCAGCTGTTTGGCATAACCTTAAAAATGTTTGTCGTCCCTGCCATTATCTTAGTTATCTCTTTTTCAGCCCCTGACAAAGGGTAATTTCATTTACCTACTTTTACATCATTTTGAACATCGTGTTCATCAGATTACAGAAAGTGTGTAGTTATCTTATTGCTGTCCATTAAACTGGAAACTTGTTGAAGTGAGGGACTTTGCCTTTCTCATTTGCATTTTTCTTGAATGTGTTACATGTAACTAGATCTTCAGGAAAAAAACAGATTAAAAACGACTAAGTCTCTAAAAGGAATTTCAGTTACCATGATTTAGTTAAATAACTCTTTGTGACCCCATAGATTGTAACTTGCCAGGTTCTTCTGCCCATGGAATTCTCCAGGCAAAAATAGTGGAGCGGGTAGCCATTCCCTTCTCAAGGGATCTTCAACAGATCAGGGTTCAGACCCAGGTCTCCCACATTGCAGGCAGATTCTTTACTGTGTGAGATAACTGGGGAAGCCCAGTTAAATAACACAGCCTCCCCTACCCCAAACAAGGTCTTCCCAGGTGGCTCTTGTAATAAAGAACCCGTCTGCAATGCAGGAGACATAATGAGATGTTGGTTCGATCCCTGGATTGGGAAGATCCCCTGGAGGAGGGCCTGGCAACCCACTCCAGTATCCTTACCTGGAGAATCCCATAGACAGAGGATGGGCTGGGCTACAGGCCATAGGGTTACAAAGAGTCAGACGTGGCTGAAGTGACTTACCGAAAAAAATTCCCCCCAAAAAAGACTCAAATTTCAGTGAATATGGTATGGTAATAGGGACTAGTTATATAAAGTACAAACATTATTGCTTACTCTTCAGTCTACAACTCTCTTCCTAAATCACTTTCTAGAAGAGGCACCATGACTGGTGATGACTGGTGTCCAGTCACATCACAACTTTCAAAGATCGTTGATTATTGGTCACTGGACATCTGTTACTCGATTTGTGCCCAAGCACCAAAGCGTGTAGTTGTGTTGCCTCTTTTGTCTCCCAATGATAAATCCACATAACATTTTTACAGAGGGTAATTGAAAGAGGAAATTGGCCAACTAAAATGAATATGCAGCAAAACAACAGTGGTAACACTGGAAAAGGAATTTTGAATCAAGTGTGAATAGAGTTATTGAAGAAAGTGCTGACCATGGTGATGTCAAGAGTACTGCTGTTCAAGAGAGTCTAGGTGTGCAGCCAGAAAGGAATGAAAGTGAACTTGTGGACACTTGTAAGGCACCTGCTTGTGTGAGGAAGACAATGAAGAAGCCCCAGAGGAAGTGATGGTAGCAAAAAAAACCTTCATATTAAGGGAACTTTTGGAATTATTTCATAATATTAACAGTGTGAAGAATAAAATGATGGAAGCTGACCCAAATTTAGGGGCACCATAGTTTACCAAAGTGTAAAAACAGTGTTTGATTCTTAACATAAGCTAATATGATGAGAAGACAAGTTTTGTTCAAATTAATCTTGACAAGTTTTTTTTTACCAAGAAATAAGGCATTTTATTATTATTATTGTGCATTAAGTAAATGCTACTTTAACTTTTTTCTTTTCTCTATATGATTTGAACAGTTTTAAATGTTTTGATAAAAATAGGAAATTTTCTCACTATTAACGTTTAACAGTGTTTATGCTAATTTTGTTTGATTCTGTCACCAAAATTAGGTTAAATAATTTGCACTATTCTGCATATAATGGTAAGAGTATAAAGCAGAATATATAATGTGCTCACTAAGATTACACTGAATTAAAAAACATCAGCAACATAAACATGCTAATACTCCCATAATAGTTATTTAAAAAGTTACCACCCCATCTCTTTGGCTATGAAACTATAATTCTTTTATAGTTAAAAATAAAGTAATAAAATAGAAAAGATAAGCTAAGATAGAAAACATTCAAAGTTAATTCTTCACTTTGGAAGCAAAACTTTAACTGTGTGCTCTTACAGTCGAGTGAAAAACCCACGAAGTTGCTTCACCTTCCTCCTCTAATCTACTGTCTTTGGTCTGTGTTTGATGCCTCCTTCCATTTCTTAGGACAGAAGTTGAAATTCTTCTGTGAGGTCCACTCTTTGTTGCTCCTTGATTCTCCTACTCACTGTGTCTCCTGTGTGACACTTCATCAAGGAATAAGTCCTTTGCCTTCACTGGACTCCTTTTACAGTCTAATCTCTCATCCACTGATACCAGGATTAGAAAATATCATAATATTGTTTAGTCATATTCATACTGATTTTTTAAAGTTCGTGTGTTCTTCAAAAGAATTCTTAAATGGAAGCTGAATGTACGAATCCAGTGACAAGCTCAGTGGAGGACTGGAGACCCATCTGATTTGGTATCAAGAGGAACCTCTGGGGATGAGGAAAGAGGGACCTTTGGGGCCTCTGCCTGCAAACCTCAGCTCTCAGAGCACAGTCGCAGCATCTCTGATTCAACTTACCAGTTATTCTTCACCTGCATGCTCAGGGTTTCCTACCATTTCAAGATTCCTTTTAAAGGCCCATATCTTTTCTTCTTTGAACCTAACCTTAATAAAGCACATTCAGAAGTGTTTTTTACTCATAAGTTTTACCACAAGGAGGCAGAAAGTTTACCGTCTCTCTAGATTTCACCTGCATGGTCTGGCAGATACAGAGAGGATAGGACACATTCAATCTGGATTTCTTCAAAATCAGTGACAAGACAAGCAAGGCTAGTGATATTACAAGGCTAGTCAGAAACCAGTGTTTCAATTGCTGCAAGATTGAAATTTAGGCACTATAGCTGGGGATGCATGATACAGTGATTTTTTTTAATTGGAGGATGATTGCTTTACAATGTTGTGTTGGTTTCTGCCATACATCAACAGGAATCAGCCACAGGTATACATATGTCCTCTTCCCTTTGAGCTTCCCTCCCACCTCCTTCCCCATTCCACGCCTCTAAGTTGTCACAGAGCCCCTGTGTTATACAGCAACTTCCCACTAGCTATCTGTTTTACATATGGTAATGTATATGTTTCAGTACTACTCTCTTAACTCATCCCACCCTCTCCTTCCCCCAATTTGACCACAAGTCCATTCTCTACATCTGCATCTCTATTCCTGTGCTGCAAATAGGTTCATCAGCACCATTTTTCTAGATTCCATTTATATGTGTTAATATATGATATTTGTTTTTATCTTACTGACTTCAGTCTGTGTAACAGGCTCTATGTTCATCCACCTTGCTAGAATTGACTTTTTATGGCAAAGTAATATTCCATTGTATATATGTAGCACAACTTCTTTATCCATTCATTTGTCAATGGGCATCTTAATTATTTCCATGTCCTACCTATTGTAAATAGTGCTACAGTGAACATTGGGGTATATGTGTCTTTTTGAATTATGGTTTTCTCCCAGGGCATAGGCCCAGTAGTGGGATTGCTGGGTCATGTGGTAGTTTTATTCCTAGTTTTTAAAGCAATCTCCATACCATTCTTCATAGTGGCTGTATTAATTTAAATTCCCACCTGCTATGCAAAAGGGTTCCCTCTTCTCCACAAGTAATAGGTTTTTAAAGTAGCCACGTCTGGTGTTTCACATGTCATGAGACTTTCAAACACACGCTAACCATACTGACTTTTTTGTTTTCTTTCACTTTGTTCTGTTTTCTAAAATTCTTCTAGTCACGGCCAAGTCATCTAATATAAGAATTCTCAGTAAAAGCCCAATTACACTACAAAATGGTATAAATGTATCTTTTATATCTTGTCTTTATGAAAATGTATATCACAAGGACAAAGGAAGAGAATTCAGTGATAATTTGCATAGCAGAGTCTTCCAGGAGAGCAGTTTTGGAAATCCAGGAAGAGGATGATTTTTTTTTTTTAATTTTACTTATGATTAAAGCAACAAAATGCACTTCAAATGTTATTAAGTGCATTGAGTATTCTCCTAGACTTTTAAATTTTAAGTTCTTTGCTGTTTTCTTTTTGTTATCTTCCTAGTGATGCTGTTTTAGGTCAATTGACTCTGTTGATACTTAAGCAAGATTGGGATTTTTGTCAAGCACCTAGTTTTGAATTTTATCATGTAACAAAACAAATATGCCACTCTCCCATATGCCCTCCTGCTTACAATACACTTAGAGCCTTAATCAGTATAAATAATATTTAACTGCATTTGTCAGGAATAAATAGCTATTGTTGTGAAAGAATAATGGTATGGAGATACTATACTTTTGGGGAGGAGGAAGTGTAGCACAATGCTGTGTTTTCTAAACTGTTTTGATTGTATAGTTCCCAATATCAACATTTTTGAGTACAGTTTCAAAATATGTTCATTTATATATTTATAAATTACTTAAATTATATTGTGTGTTATTAGGAACATTCCAAAGTAGACTCAGAATACATTAATATTTAAATATAATTTGCTTTATTTTATTTTACCTTTGATAGTATAGCAATATGTTTAATAAGAGCACTGTTATTAAATATGCTTTACTACTTTTGAAAAAAATTTTGAGTATTTTCTTATATAGCAATTCAAAATTCTGGTTCTATATTTAATTTTAATCCTGCCTTCCTGGAAAAAATATCTCACAAAGATATATAGATTAAAATTAAAGAAATATATCAATTGGATAAACAAATTTTAATAGAGACAATTTTTCAACTCTCTCCACTAGTTATGTTGAACTAGTAGAACAGTTCAACTTCAGTTGAAATTTGTATGGTAAGTTGCTATCTTCCTTCATGACAATCAATACTTATTAAAAATTAACATGAAGCTTTTATATTTTTAATATTGGGACTCAAATTAACCAAAACTTTTAAATTACAGGATAGAAAACTTTGTTTTCAAGTTTTTTATTGTACAGCTATGATGACATCTCTTTTAGCAATAAAGTGATGGAAACATCTCTGAAGATACATTTTCAAAATTTTTTCTCTATAGCACAGTTTTCTTTTGAAAGCAATTATTATTTCACTTATTATCAAAGTGTTACCTCTTCCTCAAAAAGAAAGATAAAAGTTGATGTATTTTTAAAAAATCTGCTAAATAACATACTATTTGTAACAATTTTTCATTATAGAAAAGGTCAATAAATTAGGAATAATTTTCAGTTGTAAAAGAACAATGTATAATAAGTCCTTAGCTTTAAGAACTCTTAAGTGCTTTGTCATAAGATAACTGGTGAACTTCCATTTTCAATGGCTTTCAACAGTTGGCTACCTATAAGAATCAGTTCAGTTCAGTTCAGTCGCTCAGTCATGTCCGACTCCTTGCAACCCCATGAATCGCAGCACGCCAGGCCTCCCTGTCCATCACCAACTCCCAGAGTCTACCCAAACCCATGTCCATCGAGTCATGCTTTTGAACTGTGGTGTTGGATAAGACTCTTGAGAGTCCCTTGGACTGCAAGAAGATCCAACCAGTCCATCCTAAAGGAGATCAGTCCTGGGTGTTCATTGGAAGGACTGATGTTGAAGCTGAAACTCCAATACTTTGGCCACCTCATGCGAAGGGTTGATTCATTGGAAAAGACCCTAATGCTGGGAAAGATTGGGGGCAGGAGGATAAGGGGACGACAGAGGATGAGATGGCTGGAATCATTTAAAAATGAAACAAAAAAACAGTTCTCAGACTTCACTCCAGGAGATTCTGCATTAATTGCTATGGAGTGGGACTTAGGTTGTGGTATTTTTCAAAAACGTCCCAGGTCATTCTCAGATGCAGTCAAGACTAAGAACCATTTGTATGTGTAGGGCAAAAATTTCCTTAGATACTCACTATCCTTTACTGTATGGGCTTTCCAGGTGGTGCAAGTGGTAAAGAACTCTCCTGCTAATGCAGGAGACATAAGAGATGTGGGTTCGATCCAGGGGTCAGGAACATCCACTGGAGGAGGAAATGGCAACCCATTCCAGGAAAATTCCATGGACAGAGGAGCCTGGCAGACTGCAGTCCTTAGGGTTGCAGAGTCAGACATCACTGAAGCGACTTAGCATGCATGCATACCTTACTGTATAGAATATAGTATACTATACATATATATATGGGGGGCTTCCCTGGTAGCTCAGATGGTAAAAGCATCTGCCTACAATGCAGGAGACCTGGGTTTGATCCCTGGGTTGGGAAGATCTGGAGAAGGAAATGGCAACCCACTCCAGTACTCTTGCCTAGAAAATCCCATGGACCGAGGAGTCATATATAAATAAATACATACACATATATACATATATAATATATTGCAGTATATTACAAAGTATTGTGTATATTCTATTTAAGCTAATGTAACCTGTAAGTCCACTTAACTTGGTGCAGGTCAAGAGCATTATGTCCCAGTATTCAAGTGAAGAAAGGCTATGGTTTCCAAGTCAAATCCTCTGGTGTATAAAACTATCACCATTGCCTCTAGTTGTTGTAGTTTTTTTTTAATTAAAATTTAATTATTTAAATTTAAAAATGTTTACACTTTTAATTAAAAACTTTAAAGCACACAGTCTTAATCATTTTTAAGTATATAGTTCAGTGGTGTTGACTAGATTTACACTGTTGTATAAGAAGTCTCTAGAACTTTTCTGTCTTGTAAAACTTCAACTCTATACCAATCAAATGACTCCACATTTCCCCCTTCCCCCAGCCTCTGGCAGCCACCATTCTGTTTTCTGTTTCCATGATTTTGGATGCTCTGGATATCTTATATAAGTGAAATCACACAGTATTTGCCCTTTTGTGGCTCTCTAGTTATCTTATTGCTACTCTCTCATGCACTTCATTTGTCATATGGTCATCTCACAGAGGAAGAGATGAAAGAAGAGAGCCATGTTTCCATACTATGTTCAATACTGACTGGGTTATATTCTTATTATAAATGAAAGTTCTAACATTTTTTTTTTCTCCAGCTCCAAAGATAGTCTTGTATAACTCGCTCAATGTCCTCTAGCCAAAGAATACCAGGAACATATCTGTGGTTGAACAAGTTGGGTTTATTCCTTGTTGCAGCAAGTGAGAACACATACCATGGGAACAGTGATACACTTCAGTAAGAGGATGTTTAAAAAGACTTATTATGGGATTTGAGTGATTTTGAGGAAGATCTAAGCAAACAGAAAGTCCCTCTAGGTGGGTGCTATTAGGAAGTGAGGGCAATTTTGTGATTGGATATCTCAGTACATCTTATCCATAGAGAAGTGAGGTGAAAGCTATCCTTGGTAAAGAACAGAAACTCCTATTGGTCAGGAGGGGGTAACGTTTGGTATTCTGTGAGTTTTTCACAGTGACCATGTTTTGGTCTGTACTTAGATAAAATTTGGAGAAGGCAATGGCACCCCACTCCAGTACTCTTGCCTGGAAAATCCCATGGACGGAGGAGCCTGGTAGGCTGGAGTCCATGGGGTCGCTAAGGGTCGGATACGACTGAGCGACTTCACTTTCACTTTTCACTTCCATGCATTGGAGAAGGCAATGACAACCCACTCCAGTGTTCTTGCCTGGAGAATCCCAGGGACGGGGGAGCCTGGGGGACCGGAGTCCATGGGGTCGCTAAGGGTCGGACATGACTGAGCGACTTCACTTTCACTTTAGATTTAATTATGAAGTGGCATGTTTTGCCCCACTTTGCCATGGTCTCAGAGTGACCTTGTCTGATGCTGATGGTCTGTGAGATGATTTTTGTGCAACAAGAGGAAGTCACAGTCCAGATTTCAAGGTCAGTATCCAGTTTGTAATAACACAGAGACCTGACCAGGAGGGTCACACCAGTTCCTGGACTTCAGGAGCCACTATTTTCTTCTTCACCACTTTTGGAGAAATGTAGTTTTGAAATCAGGAAACCTGTGATTCAGTCTGTTTCAGCATTTACCAACAGCATGATCATGGGTAAATGACTTATTCAATTTCCTACCTAGAACCTATCTCAGTGGAACATGGTGAGCATTCAATGAGATAAAGCATTTAGAATGCTGAGCAGATTGATTTTTACAGAGTGGGAGCTCATGTTAGTAATAATAACCTCTTTTCATTCTCCTCATAGGGGATTCTTTTATTCATTTAAGAAACACTTACTGGATGATTGCCACGTATGGATCACTGTGCTAGGCGAACAAGACACACAAGCCTCTGCCCTCACAGAGCCAACAGTCTAGCAAGGGTTTCAGACAATTAAATAGGACATTTAATAGAGGGTGAAAGGTTCTATTACGGACTGCAGAACTCCCTAAAATAGCATAACAGCCTCGGGGCACTGTCTCTAGAAGAAAGTGATGTTTTTGCTGATATCCATGCAATAGATGCACGGGGGTTATCTGAAGAGGAAGGCTCCTGCTAGCAGGAACAGCATAAGCTAAAATGGAAGAGTGAGAGAGAACATGACACAGGCTGTTTGGTGGAAAACAAATAAACAAATCAGAGACAACAGAAGAGAAAGGGAAAAAATGCTCACTTTTTCAGTGTATGCCGTATAAAATAGTTTCTTTCCAAATCTTGCACACAATTTTGTATGCCACTGCAATAGTAATTAGCACTCGTTAATTAATTAATGATGATACAATGCTTTGAAATACAAAGTGCAGCACATTTGCTAACAAATTGGTGATTAGCATGATTGCTGTTTCGATATAGCCTCTGTTTACTCTGCACTTGGACTTCCAACTGTCTGCTTGCCTTGGTGCACCACAGACAGCTGCTTCACAATGGTCTTGGCGTGGCGGCTGTTTTTGGCCTTCCTTTCCCTGGGTTGTGAATGAATCTAGGAATGACTAATAGTGGAGAGGAAAAAAGCGAATGACTTTCAACATCCTTTCCTAATAAGTTATTCTGTAATGTTTATCACTCTCTCACGTTCTGATTGGAGAAGGAAATGGCAACCCACTCCAGTGTTCTTGCCTGGAGAATCCCAGGGACGGGGGAGCCTGGTAGGCTGCCGTCTAAGGGGTTGCACAGAGTTGGACACGACTGAAGTGACTTAGCAGTAGCAGCACGTTCTGATACACCAAAATCTGGCTGAAAGTATTGGGAGTCTGCATCTGGTGAGGCAAATATACCAAGGGCTATTTTTGGTTTCATATTTAAATTTCCTTGATTAGGGTCCACCAAATAAATGTAACTTCTTGTGGCCTCCACTTACACCTCTGCTACTGCACATAGTGTCCAGAGAAATAATGAGTAAATGAATTCTATGAATTGGAGAAGGAAATGGCAACCCACTCCAGTGTTCTTGCCTGGAGAATCCCAGGGATAGGAAAGCCTGGTGGGCTGCCGTCTATGGGGTTGCACAGAGTCGGACACGACTGAAGTGACTTAGCAGTAGCAGCAACAGCAGCTTGTATCTCTTCCCTTTATTAAAAAAAGAGATTTCAATGTTATCATCTTCTGCCATTTAAAAAATGAAAAAGAAAACAAGTTTTTTGTTTGTTTTGATTGTCAGCGAAGATCTGAAAGCACTCAGCTTATAATTAAATACTATCAAAGTGTTTTTTTGTTCGTTTCTGCGGCTAATAGCCAGGATAAGCAGGTATGGGTGGCAGCATCCTCTTGATAAAAATCACGTTGACTGGTAGACATAGTTCCATAAAAATGTTGGCTTTAACCCAGTCTGAAGGAAGTTTCTGGTGAAACATTTGTCTCCATGTATAGAAAGCGCTTGAGTGTCAGGTGACTCCTACACTTGGTTGGTCGCCTAGGTAAGCTGATGGCAATTAGGCTTGGAGGGCCTCCTCCAACAGACCTAGGCCTAGAAATGGTTGAGGACTTGTTTGTGTTTCATATGCTGAATGTTTATGGCTCTCTTTTGGCCTACAGCATGGTCCCTACCATCAAGAACTTACTTCGGGTTGGGGAGAAAAGACACATTTACAAATATATTTATATTAAATTGGATAGATGGTGGCAAGTACAATAGGAGATGACAGATCCATGCTAAAGAGGAAGCAGCAGCACGGAGGGGGAAAATTACTCTGACCTGGGTAGTTTTCATGGTGGAGGTGGTTTTTTCTTGAACCAGAGAAATTATTTCAAATAGCATAGATGAAATGGTGGGTAGGAAATGGAGAGCATTCCAGGACTTGACAGTGGCGATCACAAGAACACAAAGAGAAGATGGCACTGGATGTTCAGGTCTATCTTGTCTATTAGGAAAGGGTGACCCAGTGTCCCAGTTTTGTTGTGATAGTCTCAATTTATACCCACGGTAACTGTGGTAAGCTGAATAATATCCCCCATAGATTCTGTGTCCCAGTTTTCAGGACCCCTGAGTTTGTTACCTTACATGGTTTTTAAAAAAAAGAGGGGGGGTACTTTGGACATATAATTACATTAGGGATTTGGAGATGGAGAAATTATCTTGGATTAGCTGGATGGGCCCAGTGTAATTCAAGAGTACTTTTGGAAGAGAGGCAGAAGGATCAGAGTTAGTAGTAGAAGATGGATGATGAAGCATGAAGTTGGAGTGAGGCTAGAAGGGGTTGCAAGCCAAGGACTGTAGGCAGCTTCTAGAAGCTGAAAAAGGCAAGGAAACAGATCCTTCCCTCAGAGCATCTACCAAAAGCTAAGATCTTGAATTTTTATCCAGTGAAACCGATTTTGGACTTCTGACCTCTGGAACTGTAAGAAAATACATTTATGTTGATTTAAGTCACTAAGTTTGTGATAATTTGTTACAGCAGCAATAGGCAACTAATACAGTAACTACACTGAGCCCTTTTACTCCCTCACAAATAACCTGGTCTGGTGATAAATTATATTCTTATTCTCTGCCTAGACCACAGTTATTTACAAATCCATGGTTCTATCAAAAGCAACTTTAAAAAGTAAAATTTAGGACCCCACTCCAGTACTCTTGCCTGGAAAATCCCATGGACGGAGGAGCCTGGTAGGCTGCAGCCATGGGGTCGCTAAGAGTCGGACATGACTGAGCAACTTCACTTTCTCTTTTCACTTTCATGTATTGGAGAAGGAAATGACAACCCACTCCAGTGTTCTTGCCTGGAGAATCCCAGGGATGGGGGAGCCTGGTGGGCTGCCGTCTATGGGGTCACACAGAGTCGGACACGACTGAGGTGACTTAGCATAGCATAGCATAGGTCCATCTATCGCAATTGTAAGGGATTAGACCTTGGAGGTCTGAATCATTTCTCAAAGGGTACGGGGTGTGGGGGGTCACATTACCAACTAACCAGATTAAATGAGGCAAGAATCCAGAGGGATGTTATACAGACTCAAATAACATTCAACAACAATCTCGTATGTTCAGATTTCCCTGGGATGTTAAACAAAGGCTTAGCTTGGCTTTAGTCATGTCTTCTTATTCCATTTGCTGGACTCTGACATAGACAGGAAATATAAATTATAGTGCAATATTTTCAGAACCATAGTTGCAGAAAAGTTGGGAATATTTATTTGCCTTTTAGATTCAGGTGTACTCTTAAGTTCATTTACCTAGCAGCATCTCAGTTCGTTTTCCAAAAATATGTACAGAATATGTTCTTCTAGGTAAATACCTTAGTTGTATCTATAATCTATTTTAAAATAAATGCAATGGCATCACTGACTCAATGGACATGAGTTTGAGTAAACTCCGGGAGTTGGCGATGGACAGAGAGGCCTGTCATGCTGCAGTCCATGGGGTCGCAAAGAGTTGGACATGACTGAGTGATTGAACTGAACTGAACCTCTAATACCATGATTTCTTCAATTAAGAAGTCTCAAAATGTTTTAGTCAAAGAAAACCTCTCCTACTGCCAATGTCTATAATGTTTATATTGCTTGAGGGATTAAATCTTTAGTCACTTGTTTTTTATTTATAAAATGTTTTGATTCTTCAAGGATTTCCCACAAATTTCTGAGGCATTCTTTGTAGGAGAATTAATTTAAGATGGCAACTCATTCATATATGTACTCTAATGGTGTCTTGGCCCAGTTTGTGATATAATAGAGAAATTAATTCAGTAGTGACTAAGTAAAGCAGTAAAGTAATTCCATCTTTGTGACATTATAGAAGCCATCTATTTCTGTCTCATTATTTCTCGAGCTTTTAGATTTGTTCAAAGGTCTATATAAATGAGTGATTAAATTATATACTAATTTTAGTTTTCTGAAAGATATTAAAAGATTTATTTTTATATTTTAAGACCTTATGATATAAGTTCTAGGAAAATTATCACTTGGTCTTATATAAATTGACTATTTTTATCATTTGTATTGACAGAGTATTTATACCCTTTTAAATTTTCCTGTAGAAGGCTATCTGATTATTTAACTTTTTACAGCAGAGTATACATGGTTCTGATCTTGATTTTACTTAGTTTATTCTGCTTTGAATTTTAGACATTTTTTATTAAAGAAACTAAGGAAAAGTCAACAGAAGAAACAAAGACAGCTTTATAGAATCAAAATAAAAATTAGCTTATCAAACAACAACTAGCATAAATTAAAATAAAAACCTAGATAGCACTCTAGTAATTTGTGAGGAAACTCTCAGATAAAGTAAACAATTAAAGAAATTGAAGAGGAACTAAAAAGCCTCTTGATGAAAGTGAAAGTGGAGAGTGAAAAAGTTGGCTTAAAGCTCAACATTCAGAAAACTAAGATCATGGCATCTGGTCCCATCACTTCATGGGAAACAGATGGGGAAACAGTGGAAACAGTGTCAGACTTTATTTTTCTGGGTTCCAAAATCACTGCAGATGGTGACTGCAGCCATGAAATTAAAAGACGCTTACTCCTTGGAAGGAAAGTTATGACCAACCTAGATAGCATATTCAAAAGCAGAGACATTACTTTGCCAACAAAGGTTCGTCTAGTCAAGGCTATGGTTTTTCCTGTGGTCATGTATGGATGTGACAGTTGGACTGGGAAGAAGGCTGAGAACTGAAGAACTGATGCTTTTGAACTTTGGTGTTGGAGAAGACTCTTGAGAGTCCCTTGGACTGCAAGGAGATCCAACCAGTCCGTTCTGAAGGAGATCAGCCCTGGGATTTCTTTGAAAGGAATGATGCTAAAGCTGAAACTCCAGTACTTTGGCCACCTCATGTGAAGAGTTGACTCATTGGAAAAGACTCTGATGCTGGGAGGGATTGGGAGCAGGAGGAGAAGGGGATGACAGAGGATGACATGGCTGGATGGCATTACTGACTCGATGGACATGAGTCTGAGTGAACTCCAGGAGTTGGTGATGGACAGGGAGGCCTGGCGTGCTGCGATTCATAGGGTCGCAAAGAGTCGGACACGACTGAGCGACTGAACTGATCTGATCTTGTCATTAGAAGGGTTTAAATCAAGATTAAGCAAACAACATGTCAAGGAAGTACAGTGGAGACATCAAATTAGTGTATCTTTCCAGTATAGTAATGGATAACATGTGGTTAGATAAATAGTAGGTATCAGAGAAGTTAGCTGATATAATGAGGACATATCAACCATTGAGTATCAGCTGAGAAAAACTGCAACTTAGAGACCAACGCAAGTAGACAGCTGCATCAAAGAGGTTTAGAAGCAACAGAGTCTTGGAACTAAGGTTCAGAGCTAAGTTCTAATGGTGCACTTGGGAAAGGCCTTGGCCTATATTTAGTAGGGGAATACATATCTGAAAAGGAGACACCGTTTGACTCTCTCCTATATTCCTTAGTACTGCTGTTTCCCACTATTTCCACATCCTGTTTTCATCATAGTAATAGTCATCTTTTTCAAAAAGTATTTGGCACCTTTTAATTATTTGGATAATATTCTTACGGGTTGAAACCTGCTTTCATTGCTGCAGATCCGGCTTCTCAAAGGCTAGAACCTGAGCATAGGCAGGCAGCCAAGGATCCAGGAAGACAGAATCTGTCGCCAAAACTCAGGCACAAATATAAATAGCAAGACTGAATAGATCCCGGGTCAAGTTCTTTTGTCTAATAACAGGATTGATTAATTGATGTCAGAGCTTTGGGTGAGGCTAAATCTAAAGGTGGGGATCAGGAAACCCCAGCTATGGACTGAGGAGCATGTGAGGGGAGTGAGCCAGGAAAATTATTGCAATAGCAAAGGGCAAGACCTGAGATACGCAGGCAGTTGTCATATATTAGGGGTAAAGTGGCTATTTGGACAATACCACTATTGCAGTAAAAACATGAAAAACTTTTTGGTAAGAAAGAAACTGTAGGTATAGTTTCTTGTATGTGAACCTCTGAAGGCTTTCCCTAAAGGGCTAAGGTATGTAATAAACACCTATGTTATAAACACTTATTCTCCAGCCTAAGCAGAATTAAGCTCATTAGTTTTTTTCCCTCAGTGGTCTGATAAAACCAAAATATTACAGAACCTAATAAACATATTCAGTTCAGTTCAGTCGCTCAGTAGTGTCCGACTCTTTGCGACTCCATGAACCACAGCATGCCAGGCCTCCCTATCCATCACCAACTCCCGGAGTTTACCCAAACTCACGTCCATCGAGTTTGTGATGCCATCGGTGATGCCATCCAACCATCTCATCCTCTGTCGTCCCCTCAATCTTTCCCAGCATGAGGGTCTTTTCAAATGAGTCAGCTCTTTGCATCAGGTGGCCAAAATATTGGAATTTCAGCTTCAACATCAGTCCTACCAATGAACATCCAGGACTGATCTCCTTTAGGATGGACTGGTTGGATCTCCTTGCAGTCCAAGGGACTCTTAACAGTCTTCTCCAACACCACAGTTTAAAAGCATCAATTCCTCAGCTCTCAGCTTTCTTTATAGTCCAACTCTCACATCCATACATGACTACTGGAAAAACCATAGCCTTGACTAGACGGACCTTTGTTGACAAGGTAATATCTCTGTTTTTTAATATGCTGTCTAGGTTGGTCATAACTTTCCTTCCAAGGAGTAAGCCTCTTTTCATTTCATGGCTGCAGTCACCATCTGCAGTGATTTTGGAGCCCCAAAAAATAAAGTCTGACACTGTTTCCACTGTTTCCCCATCTATTTCCCATGAAGTGATGGGACCAGATGCCATGATCTTCGTTTTCTG
>NW_011494670.1:3750336-3755978 GCF_000754665.1 Bison bison bison | reverse complement strand
ACTGTTTCCACTGTTTCCCCATCTATTTCCCATGAAGTGATGGGACCAGATGCCATGATCTTCGTTTTCTGAATGTTGAGTTTTAAGCCAACTTTTTCACTCTCCACTTTCACTTTTATCAAGAGGCTCTTTAGTTCTTCACTTTCTGCCATAACGGTGGTGTTATCTGCATATCTGAAGTTACTGATATTTCTCCCTGAAATCTTGATTCCAGCTTGTGCTTCCTCCAGCCCAGCATTTCTCATGATGTACTCTGCATATAAGTTAAATAAACAGGGTGACAATATACAGCCTTGATGTACTCCTTTCCCTATTTGGAACCAGTCTGTTGTTCCATGTCCAGTTCTAACTGTTGCTTCCTGACCTGCATATAGGTTTCTCAAGAGGCAGGTCAGGTGGTCTGCTATTCCCTTCTCTTGAAGAATTTTCCACAGTTTATTGTGATCCACACAGTCAAAGGCTTTGGCATAGTCAATAAAGCAGAAATGGATGTTTTTCTGGGATTTCTTGCTTTTTCCATGATCCAGTGGATGTTGGCAATTTGATCTCTGGTTCCTCTGCCTTTTCTAAAACCAGCTTGAACATCTGGAAGTTCACGGTTCATGTATTGCTGAAGCCTGGCTTGGAGAATTTTGAGCATTACTTTACTAGCGTGTGAGATGATTGCAATTCTGTGGTAGTTTGAACATTCTTTGGCATTGCCTTTCTTAGCAACTGGAATGAAAACTGACCTTTTCCAGAACTGTGGCCACTGCTGAGTTTCCAAATTTGCTGGCATATTGAGTGCAGCACTTTCACAGCATCATCTTTCAGGATTTGAAATAGCTCAACTGGAATTCTATCACCTCCAGTAGCTTTGTTTGTAGTGATACTTCCTAAGGCCCACTTAACTTTAGATTATTATTATTATATAATAAACATAAAAATATCTAAAGAGATTAACTCAGAAGACAATGATGATTGTATCTCATATGTGTCTTATCTTTGACAAAACATGGTCACACATAATCTCATTTGAAGAATGTTATATTCTATTATATGCTATAATCATTATTTTATAGATAGGAAAGTGAAAGTGAAAGTCACTCAGTCATGTCAAACTCTTTGTGACCCCCATGCACTGAAGCCTGCCAGGCTCCTCTGTCCATGGGGATTCTCCAGGGAAGAATACTGACGTTGGTTGCCATGCCCTCCTTCAGGGGATATGCCCAATCCAGGGATTGAACCCAGGTCTCCTACATTGGAGGCAGATTCTTCACCATCTGAGCCACCAAGAAAAGCCTGAGAATATTAGAGTGGGTAGCCTATACCTTTTCCAGGGGAACTTCCTGACCCAGGAATACAACCAGGTATCCTACATTGTAAGCAGATTTTTTACCAGCTGAGCTACCTGGGAAACCCATAGATAGGAAAATTGAAGTTGTAAGAGACATCTTGTCAGGAAGTATCAGAGCTGGGACAGAAACTGAGTTCCTAGCTCTATTCTCATCACTTGCTCAGTCATGTCCAACTATTTGCAACATTATGGACTGTAGCTCTCCAGGCTCCTCTGTTCATGGGATTCTCCAGGCAAGAATACTGGAGTGGGTAGCCATTCCCTTCTCCAGGAGATCTTCCCAACCCAAGGAAAGAACATGTGTCTCCTGCATTGCAGGCAGATTTTTTACCATCTGAGCCACCAGGCCATAGGACCTCTCTACACCTGTAACACTTAGAATTAGATATGCTGTGAAGATTCAATACATGTTAATTAAAGGAACATTCTGTGACTGGAATAGCTCACCTGTGATGTGACATTTTCTGCCACCTAGTAGTTTTTAGACCTTTCATGCATGTGAAGATATCTTTTTGCAGCTCAGGTTCTAATGGTAAAATAAAGACTTTTTAGAATAAATATTAAAATGATTTTTTCCAGATATAAAATCTAATAGATTTCTTCTCCAGTAAATGATGAATAAGTCTTCACTATCTAGGAATCTGTAAACGGCTGTTTGTATGTGTGTGTGTGTGTGTGTGTGTGTGCCTGTCTGTGTTGCCACAGAAGATTTTCCATATTACATCCAAAAGAGTTGCAACTGATGTTCATAAAGGGATATTTGATGATTCAAAACTTGCCTATATTTCTTATATTCATATGGTTCTTTCCTTCCTTTGAATCTTCTCATGTATATTTAGGAGTTCAGTTCAGTTCAGTTCAGTCACTCAGTCGTGTCCGACTCCTTGCGACCCCATGAATCACAGCACGCCAGGCCTCCCTGTCCATCACCAACTCCCAGAGTTCACTCAGACTCACGTCCATCGAGTTAGTGATGCCATCCAGCCATCTCATCCTCTGTCGTCCCCTTCTCCTCCTGCCCCCAATTCCTCCCAGCATCAGTATACCTACTTAACTGACAGCTTTCTAGTCCTATTTAATTGAAGTTTAGCTTACATGACTCTATTAGTAATCAATCATTGACTAATACTGATAAAAACTGTGAGACAGAACTTAAGGAAGCTTATTAAAGTATATCGAGTTAGCATTTATAAGTCAATTGTGTCGTAAATGTAGTTACTCTGACTCTGATGCTGGGAGGGGTTGGGGGCAAGAGGAGAAGGGACGACAGAGGATGAGATGGCTGGATGGCATCACTGACTCGATGGACGTGAGTCTGAGTGAACTCCGGGAGTTGGTGATGGATAGGGAGGCCTGGCGTGCTGCGATTCATGGGGTCGCAAAGAGTCGGACATGACTGAGTGACTGATCTGATCTGATCTGATCTGATACTTATAAATGTGTGTGTGCGAGTGTGTATGAAAGTTGCTCAGTCACATCTGACTCTTTGCAACCCCACTGACGGTAGCCTGCCAGGCTTCTCTGTTCATGGAATTCTCCAGGCCAGAGCATTGGAGTGGAAAGCCGTTCCCTTCTCCAGAGGCTCTTCCCAACCCAGGAATTGAACCCAGGTCTCCCACATTGCAGGCGGAGTCTTTACCATCTGAGCTACCAGGGAAGCCGTATTTAAAATATAAAATGAAAAAAAAATAATAAAATGCTCGGTTCATGTGACCTTACCATTTACAGCTTTCTTTCACATACACCCACAGAGGTTTCTGTGCGATATTTATGTGAACTTTGAGTCATCCCCACTTATTTCTTTGTCTGGTCTAAAGAGTGACTCTGACTCTCCCAAATTCTTCCCCCTGGTATGTTACAAATACAGCCCAAAAACTTTAGAAGTATGCCTACTACTCAAATATCCAGTTTGATATTTTACAAAAGCCATAAATGGAGACTAATAAATGACCTCAGTAATGCGAAGTAAAGCTCAACATTCAGAAAATGAAGATCATGGCATCCGGTCCCATCACTTCATGGGAAATAGATGGGGAAACGGTGGAAACAGTGTCAGACTTTATTTCTGGGGGCTCCAAAATCACTGCAGATGGTGATTGCAGCCATGAAATGAAAAGACGCTTACTCCTTGGAAGGAAAGTTACGACCAACCTAGATAGCATATTGAAAAGCAGAGACATTACTTTGCCAACAAAGGTCCATCTAGTCAAGGCTATGGTTTTTCCTGTGGTCGTGTATGGATGTGACAGTTGGACTGTGAAGAAGGCTGAGCGCCGAAGAATTGATGCTTTTGAACTGTGGTGCTGGAGAAGATTCTTGAGCATCCCTTGGACTGCAAGGAGATCCAACTAGTCCATTCTGAAGGAGATCAGCCCCGGGATTTCTTTGGAAGGAAATGATGCTAAAGCTGAAACTCCAATACTTTGGCCACCTCATGCAAAGAGTTGACTCATTGGAAGAGACTCTGATGGTGGGAGGTATTGGGGGCAGGAGGAGAAGGGGACGACAGAGGATGAGATGGCTGGATGGCATCACTGACTCGATGGACGTGAGTCTGGGTGAACTCCGGGAGTTGGTGATGGACAGGGAGGCCTGGCGTGCTGCGATTCATGCGGTTGCAAGGAGTCGGACACGACTGAGCAACTGAACTGAACTGAACTGAATGCGAAGTATCTATAATTCCAAAATAATTCAGCCCTATACACAGACTGGAATATGTGTCTTCATTAAGAAGTAGACATACATGGGATCACAGACTGGATCTCCCTGTCTGTGATAAAGTGTCCGTGTAGCAGAGTTTCTCAGGTGGTTCAATGTTAAAGAACCTGCCATCCAAGCTGGAGATGCAGGTTCGGTCCCTGAGTCGAGACGATCCCCTGGACAAGGAAATGGCAACCCATTCCACTATTCTTGCCTGGGAAATCCCATGGATAGGAGGAGCCTGGGGGCCTTAGTCCATGGAGTCGCAAGGAGCTGGACACGACAGCAGCAGCAGCATCCTGTGTAGCAATCATGAAGCCTTAGTTTGGGAAGAGATTTCAGACTATTGCTGAAAACATGGATTAGGACATTCTGTGTTGTTTTGGTTTACTTATTGCTCTTTGCTTCTTTGGATGAACTGTTTTGTTCACTTTAACAATTTACTTCATACAGTCAGGGATGAAAATGTTTAACAAAAGGAGATGGTCCTGTGAGACTGAATTCCTATTTATCCAGAATTAGGACAGACTTTTTCAGTCTAACTAATTACTAAGGATGTGAGACTGTACTACTCAAACTGATTTATATAAGTCACTACATTTGCATATACTTTATTAGTTGATGTATATACATTTATTCTTACCATCAATTTTTTCTTCTTTTGACTTGCTTTTTTCCAGTGTTCACCTAACACTGTTTCATCTTACTACCTTCATAGATTCTTAGATACTATAATTTTATTTCTAAACTCCTGCTGCTGCTGCTAAGTCGCTTCAGTCGTGTCCAACTCTGTGCGACCCCATAGATGGCAGCCCACCAGGCTCCTCTGTCCCTGGGATTCTCCAGGCAAGAATACTGGAGTGGGTTGCCATTTCCTTCTCCAATGCATGCAGGCATGCTAAGTCGCTTCAGTCAAGTCCAACTCTGTGTGACACCATAGATGGCAGCTCACCAGGCTCCCCGATCCCTGGGATTCTCCAGGCAAGAATACTGGAGTGAGTTGCCATTTCCTTTTCCATCTAAACTCCTAGATATTTTTAAAGGAAAATGTTATGAAGAACTTATTAAGCCATGATAGAAATTTTTCTTTTATAAATTAAAAGAAAATTAATTTAGTTCCTCTTCAATTTCTGCCATAACGGTGGTGTCATCTGCATGTCTGAGGTTTTTGATATTTCTCCCAGCAATCTTGATTCCAACTTGTGTTTCTTTCGGTCCAGCGTTTCTCATGATGTACTCTGCATATAAGTTAAATAAACAGGGTGACAATATACAGCCTTGACGAACTCCTTTTCCTATTTGGAACCAGTCTGTTGTTCCATGTCCAGTTCTAACTGTTGCTTCCAGACTTGCATACAAATTTCTCAAGAGGCAGATCAGGTTGTCTGGTATTCCCATCTCTTTCAGAATTTTCAACAGTTTATTGTGATCCACACAGTCAAAGGCTTTGGCATAGTCAATAAAGCAGAAATAGATGTTTTTCTGGAACTCTCTTGCTTTTTCCATGATCCAGCCCATGTTGGTAATTTGATCTCTGGTTCCTCTGCCTTTTCTAAAACCAGCTTGAACATCTGGAAGTTCACAGTTCATGTATTGCTGAAGCCTG
>NW_011494670.1:3747036-3749871 GCF_000754665.1 Bison bison bison | reverse complement strand
TTTTGCTTTTTTGCATTTCTTTTCCATGGGGATGGTCTTGATCCCTGTCTCCTGTACAGTGTCACGAACCTCCATCCATAGTTCATCAGGCACTCTATCTATCAAATCTAGGCCCTTAAATCTATTTCTCACTTCCACTGTATAACCATAAGGGATTTGATTTAGGTCATACCTGAATGGTCTAGTGGTTTTTCCTACTTTCTTCAATTTCAGTCTGAATTTGGCAATAAGGAGTTCATGATCTGAGCCACAGTCAGCTCCTGGTCTTGTTTTTGCTGACTGTATAGAGCTTCTCCATCTTTGGCTGCAAAGAATATAATCAATCTGATTTTGGTGTTGAACATCTGGTGATGTCCATGTATAGAGTCTTCTCTTGTGTTGTTGGAAGAGGGTGTTTGTTATGACCAGTTCATTTTCTTAGCAAAACTCTATTAGTCTTTGCCCTGCTTCATTCCATATTCCAAGGCCAAATTTTCCTGTTACTCCAGGTGTTTCTTTACTTCCTACTTTTGCATTCCAGTTCCCTATAATGAAAAGGACATAATTTTTGGTTGTTAGTTCTAAAAGGTCTTGTAGGTCTTCATAGAACCGTTCAACTTCAGCTTCTTCAGCGTTACTGGTTGGGGCATAGACTTGGATTACTGTGATATTGAATGGTTTGCCTTGGAAACGAACAGAGATCATTCTGTCGTTTTTGAGATTGCATCCAAGCAATGCATTTCAGACTCTTTTGTTGACCATGATGGCTACTCCATTTCTTCTGAGGGATTCCTGCCCGCAGTAGTAGATATAATGGTCATCTGAGTTAAATTCACCCATTCCAGTCCATTTTAGTTCGCTGATTCCTAGAGTGTCGACATTCACTCTTGCCGTCTCTTGTTTGATCACTTCCAATTTGCCTTGATTCATGGACCTGACATTCCGGATGACCATTATATCTAAAGACAAAGGACCACCCAATACCAACACTACTGTCTTTGAAGGGCAGTGGTGGTAATAGCAGAAGTGGTTGGCAGAGTGCTGGCAGAGCTGAGTTGAAAGTACCCTTTGCCCCATTTAAAAAAATGATTTAACCAATTGTCTGATAGTTTGCATGAGAGAAAACACACAAGGGTGCCCAGACTAGTGAAAAAATAAACCACCATCTTAGTTCTTTACTGGTTCTATATCAACATATAGTCTGGCTAAATATAGGAATTTATCCTACTTTCATCTCCCTTCAACATTTATAAATCTGTAAACTAACCTTTTGCTAAAGTGATACTAAATAATAAATGCTTAGTATCTTAGTTTGGCTTCTGGAAACATACTCTGAGTTGGAGATTTGTGTCCAGAAGGCTTACTGGGGCGTGTGCTCCAAAACAACCCCTATGAGGCAGTGAGGGAAGCAATGAATATGGAACAAAGGCTTCAGCGAATATAATACCACAGGAATCTCTGGAGCTGGGGTAGTTCTTTATAGTTGTTCTGAATCGAGACAAAGAGGCCTAGCCTTTGTACACACACATGGATGAGTCACTGTGTGTGGACTGCCCCCGAGGCAAGCGGGGTGAACTTGACTGAGTCATCTCTTTCCCTGAGGGTAAGAGTTGAGAGACCTGAGTTGGGAATACTCTGTGAACAATCTGTTTCATAGCTGACAAAGTGTGTGCCTGATTTCTGAAGGGTGAATCTGGAAGGCTCCCCGCAGTATGTACATACATATGCACATACACATTCATAACAATATACACATATACAATACACATATATACACACATACAGATACACACACATACATACACATACGTGTTACACATACATGTACACATTCGGCTCTAGTGCTGCTTAACATAGTTCCTTGACCTCACCCAGTACCTAGCTTGATCTTTTTATTTAAATACAGTTTCTCAAGAGAGAAGTTAGTCCTGTTTCAACAAGAAATCTTTCTGGAAATTGCAAGTTCAAATCAGGTTAGTTTATACTCATATCAAAAAGTCATTTTAGAGTCTAAAAATAGCATTCTCCCCACCTCCACATTCTCACCACTGTCCCAGAGCTTCACCAGAAAGCTTTTATAATAAATTATTTGAAATGTTTCTAAAGGTATTTCTTTTTCAGACAGAACAATACTCTCTTGTACAAAAATCTATATCTCAGCTAATGGCTAAGGATTACACTGACTAAGCCATAATGAGGTCACCATATCAGGTTAATATAAAGGATATTTCTCTTTAGCCTTTTGGGCCTAAGTGTCAGAGTGGTTATTCTACTATGATAAAAATTCTATATTCTTTTTAATTTATAATAAGAAATTCCATTATAGTAGCACCCTGACCATAATTGCTAACCTTGGACTCAGTTATTTAGTCCATTTTACTCCCAGCTGACACTGTCAACACTTTTTAAAGATTCTTTTGATGATACCAGACTAACTCCTTTTTTGTTATTGTAATGAATTCACTACTGAATTCATTGGATTAATTGATTAAAAATGTTCTATCTTGGTATGAAATTACATTAAAATATATCCTATATTATGACAAATTATATGTTACTTCAGTCTCTTGAATTTTGGGGGGACAGAATATATTATACAATGGCTTCCCTGATGGCTCACACAGTCAAGAATCTGCTTGCAATGTGGGAAACCAGGGTTCAATCCCTGGGTCAGGAAGATAGATCCCCTGGAGAAGGAAATGTCAACCCACTCCAGTATTCTTGCCTGGAAAATCCCATGAACAGAGGAGGCTGGCAGGCAACAGTCCATGGGGTTGCAAAGAGTTGGACACCACTGAGCAACTAACACTTGATATTATACAATAATGTTTACACTGATTATCAGTTGCTCAGTCG
>NW_011494670.1:3739147-3746936 GCF_000754665.1 Bison bison bison | reverse complement strand
CGAGTTGGTGATGCCATCCAGCCATCTCATCCTTTGTTGTCCCCTTCTTCTCCTGCCCCCAATCCCTCCCAGCATCAGAGTCTTTTCCAATGAGTCAACTCTTCACACGAGGTGGCCAAAGTATTGGAGTTTCAGCTTTAGCATCAGTCCTTCCAATGAACACCCAGGACTGATCTCCTTTAGAATGGACTGGTTGGATCTCCTTGCAGTCCAAGGGACTCTCAAGAGTCTTCTCCAACACCACAGTTCAAAAGCATCAATTCTTCAGCACTCAGCTTTCTTCATAGTCCAACTGTCACATCCATACATGACTACTGGAAAAACCATAGCCTTGACTAGATGGACCTTTGTTGGCAAATAATATCTCTGCTTTTGAATATGCTGTCTAAGTTGGTCATAACTTTCCTTCCAAGGAGTAAGCATCTTTTAATTTCATGGCTGCAGTCACCCTCTGCAGTGATTTTGGAGCCCAAAAAAGTAAAGTCTGACACTGTTTCCACTGTTTCCCCATCTATTTCCCATGAAGTGATGGGACCGGATGCCATGATCTTCGTTTTCTGAATGTTGAGCTTTAAGCCAACTTTTTCACTCTCCTCTTTCAGTCTCCTCTTTCACTTTCAACAAGAGGCTTTTTAGTTCCTCTTCACTTTCTGCCATAAGGGTGGTGTCATCTGCATGTCTGAGGTTATTGATATTTCTCCTGGCAATCTTGCTTTCAGCTTGTGCTTCTTCCAGCCCAGCATTTCTCATGATTTACTCTGCATATAAGTTAAATAAACAGGGTGACAATATACAGCTTTGACGAACTCCTTTTCCTATTTGGAACCAGTGTGTTGTTCCATGTCCAGTTCTAACTGTTGCTTCCTGACCTGCATATAGGTTTTTCAAGAGGCAGGTCAGGTGGTCTGGTATTCCCATCTCTTTCAGAATTTTCCACAGTTTATTGTGATCCACACAGTCAAAGGCTTTGGCATAGTCAATAAAGCAGAAATGGATGTTTTTCTGGGATTTCTTGCTTTTTTGATGATCCAGCAGATGTTGGCAATTTGATCTCTGGTTCCTCTGCCTTTTCTAAAACCAGCTTGAACATCTGGAAGTTCACGGTTCACATATTGCTGAAGCCTGGCTTGGAGAATTTTGAGCATTGCTTTACTAGCGTGTGAGATGAGTGCAACTGTGTGGTAGTTTGAGCATTCTTTGGCATTGCCTTTCTTTGGGATTGGAATGAAAACTGACCTTTTCCAGTCCTGTGGCCACTGCTGAGTTTTCCAAATTTGCTGGCATATTGAGTGCAGCACTTTCACAGCATCATCTTTCAGGATTTGGAATAGCTCAACTGGAATTCCATCACCTCCACTAGCTTTGTTCGTAGTGATGCTTTTTAAGGCCCACTTGACTTCACATTCCAGGATGTCTGGCTCTAGGTCAGTGATCACACCATCGTGATTATCTGGGTCGTGAAGATCTTTTTTGTACAGTTCTTCTGATTGTAATGTTAGTCAAATTGGTTATTGAGAGATGTTCACAAACATTCCCCCCCGGCCCCCAACCACCGATAACTTGTTAGGGTAGGGATCAGATTCTCCAATAATATTTTCACAAGGTGTTCAAGCCACTGTAGACCAAAAACCCAAGTTCTCTCTTTTGACATCTTATTACTTCATTCTTATCATTTGCAGTATCATCATTATCAATGACTAATTATTATCTCTACCATAGTGATGGACATTAAAGAAAAGGATAAAATAAACTCAAAGTAATGAGGTGAAATGAACTTGTAAATAAAGTGTATAAGACAGTAGTCAATAGATTACATTTATTAAGTGCTTAATAGTGGCAGGCAATGTCCTAAGAGCTTTTAGTGTTTTAATAGTAATGTAAGGCATAGATTATTTCTGGATTTTTCAAGTGAAATCTAGGCAAAGACAGGATGTACCCCAAATTACACAGCTAGTGATATTGTGATTTTATTCCAGACAGACTGGCTCCAGAGTAAATGTTCCTAACCATTATATCACAATGACTTCTAATAAAGATAATTATATTAGAAAGATTATATTTGCTCCCCCGTTTCTATATTTTTGAATATTTTCACTGTGATATAAATTATTACTTCTGATTTTTTTTCTTGAATCAAAGAATGAAATGGTAAAAGGGAACATTAGCCAAAAACCAATGACTAAAGTAGAAGATTTTAAAGATAAGTAGTTAGTGATATGTAAGGAAGGGGAGTTTATTCATGCCCCAGTCTGTTGTCATGATAAGAAATCTAACATTTGGGGATATGGTAAAGGATGATGTCAGAGCGAGAGATATTGGAGTTAGATGCCACTTTCACTTTTTAAAATTTGGGGCCTGTGTCTTGGCTAATGGTTCTTCCGGAACCTGAGATTGCATGAGAAGTGCAGTGGCCCAACTGACAGCCACAATTGTTAGACCTAATATGAAACTGGTCAATATAGGCTCATAAACAGTTACATCTGTTTGATGTAACTAACTTGATTATCTTATAAAATCTTTTGATTTTTAATGGTATCATGTAGCTCAGAGTCATTGTCCAGCCCAAAGTAACAAATTTATCTTTTTTTTTTTTATTTTTATTGGAGTATAGTTGATTTACAGTGCTGTGCTAGTTTCACAGTTGGCCAAAAAGTTCATTTGGATTTTCCCATAACATCTTATGAAAAACCTGAAGGAATTTTTTTGGCCAACCTAATATATCTATTCTTTTTCAAATTCTTTACCCATATAGATTATTACAGAATACTGAGTAGAGTTTCCTGTACTATTCAATAGTTCCTTGTTGGTTGTCTATTTTATATAGTAGTGTGTGTATGTTAATCCCAGGCTCCTAATTTATTCCTCCCCACCACGTTTCCCCTTTGGTAACCATAAGTTTGCTTTCAGAATCTGTGAGTCTGTTTCTATTTTGTAAATAAGTTCATTTGTGTAATTTTTAAAAATTAGTTTCCACGTATGAGTGATACCACATGGATATCTGCCTTTCTGTCTGGCTTACTTCCCATAGTATGATCATCTCTAAGTCCATCCATGTTGTTTGCTGCAAATGGCGTTATTTCTTTCTGTTTTATGGTTGAGTACTATTCCTTTATGTGTGTGTGTATGTATGTGTGTATATATATACCACATCTTCTTTACTCATTCATAGATATTTTCTTGGAGGTAGGGGATATAGGCTCTGGAAAAATGACATCATTAAGAATGTAGTACTTATCAACCCTGTCTCTTTCTCTTGATTTCTCCTTCAGAAGGAAGAGAGATGCCTGTTTTATACCTCTGTCTATTGGACACTGCAATTTTATCTTTTTAAACACATTTTTTAAACAAATTTTTAAATTTTAAACAAATTTTATCTTTTTAAACACTCCCCAGACCAAACTACGCAGCTGTTTGGTCTGTAACAAAGTACCACAGAATGAGTGGCTTATAAACAGCAGAAATTTATTGCTCACAGTTTTGGAGCCTGGAAATTCGAGATCAGGGTGCCAGCATGATGGGGTCAGGGTCCTCTTCCAGGTGACACACTTTTTCTTGTATCCTCACAGGTGACACACTTTTTCTTGTATCCTCATGTGGTGGAAAGGGCTAGGGAGCTCTGGAATATCTCTTTTGTAAAATCGCTCATCCCATTTATAAAAGTTCCACTGCATGACCTAGTCTTCTTCCAAAGGCCCTGCCTTCTAACACCGTTATACTGAGTGTTAGGATTTCACTATACAAATTTTGAGAGGGTACAAACATTCACCATTGCACCAGCTTTTTTTTTTGTATCAGTCTAATATTTTATATACTAGTATTAAATAAATGATGTTTTCTCACTGATAGAATATTTCCTTCTCTTCCTTCTCTTTTGACACCCCTCCCACCCCCAATTAAAGCAGCTAGTTGTTTTGAGCTCAGTGCCTCATTGGAAGAATGTCACAAGGTCAGAAAGAGCAACCAAAAGTGTCTTCCTGCTTTTGGTCTAAAAAACCCTAAGGTACCTTGGGGAAATATCATAAGTGAAAGTAATTCCTTCCCATGAGTCACCAAAGGGAAAACATCTCCCCCCAAACCTGTATTGAAGATGGAGAGAGAAAATGAGGAAATGAGAGAAGTTATGGGGATGAATAAGAAGATGGCTGGACCTGATAGGGCTCATGCAGCCAAGAATGAGGGCTCTCTGAGGGCAGGGCCCTGTGAGAGGTATTTTCAAGTGTCTGAGGGCTCACTGAGCATGGAGTCTGTGTCCTCGTCACCCAGAGGACACAGTTGCCTTTCCCATTGAAATCCAGTGAGAACTTGGCTGGGTGATGTCCATCAGGAGTGCTCTTGCCCATCCTGGAGCAAGCCTTTGTTCAAAACCAACCTCTGTCCAACTACATGCTGTGAATAATTCTCTCTTTCCCCCAGTTTTCATCCATAGGGGAAGAGTGAGTCCTTGAAGACTTAAGTCAGATTGGGGAATGGAAATCTTGACAGGCACTAGCTCAATTCTACAACATCCCATAAGCAGGAACAATGTAAAACCCCTACTCTTTGGCAAAACTAATACAATTATGTAAAGTTTAAAAATAAAATAAAATTAAAAAAAAACTCAAAAAAACAAAAACAAAAACAAACAAACAAAAAAAAACCCCTACTCTTATTCACATTTTTCATTGAGGTAGGTGTCATACTTAATAGTTCTATGACATTTTGATTATCCTTGTTTCCCCCTGTATTCCCTTACTTATTTGGATGTTTCTTTTCAATCTTTGTCTCCTTCCTTTACTCTATACATTTTAAAGTGTTGGTGTTTTGTTAAAGTTCCTTTCATTCCTCTTCTCTTTTTATTTTACACAACTTTTAGAGACTGAGCTCATCCACTCTCATGACATTAACTACGACTAACATCGCAGAGATTCCCAAATCTGTTCCACCAGCTTAGACCCATTTCTAAGCTCCAAATTTACCTATCAAGGTCCTCAGTAAACATCTACTATTTGATGTACCACAAACATTTCAAATTCAGAATATCTGCAATTCAATTCATTATATTTCCCCACTCCCAACTTTCTTCTTGTATTTTAAGAATATCACCACCATTCTCCTCTCTTACAGATTTGAAATCTGTCAGTCACCCTTTTGGTCCCCCTGCCCCATCCTTGCATCCAAATGACTTTCTAAATCAAACCCTTTTGAGTGTATAGAATTCTGGCCCTCATTTTTCTTGTATGGATTACTGCCTGATATATGGATTACTGCCCTCTGTACAGGGCTCTCTGCTTCTATTCTGCTAAATTCTCAAAAATGCAAATATGTTTATTCTATTTCTCCATATAGCCTTTGGGATAAAGTCTGAAATCTAGTAAGGCCTGCAAGGACCACTGTGAGGTCAGGGATTAGGCTGGTCTTGCTGAGATGAAGAGGATAGGTTTGTTTAGCCATGAGCCGGCCGAGGAGCTCAGGATTTCAGTCTCTGTTTGGACCTCAGTGTGGTATATGAGAGCAGATTGCTGGCTTCCTTTAGGCATAAGTTCAGTTCTTCAGCTTTGTTGGGCATCTTTGGAAATATCAGAAATAGCATTCAGTGCTACAGTAGTTTTATGTAAAAGAGAATATTTTCAAAGCATAATATGCTTTAATCTTTTGTACTTTGCTGTACTTGAAAATATTCATTTGTTTCAGAGGATGCTTGTTGTGTGGGATTACATACATTACATCAAAAGAACAAAGAAAAAGGGTTACTGTCACCTTCTAATATTCAAAATAAGACTTTAAGCAAGATGATATATTAGAAGATCAGTTTTTGTAGAACAGAATTGTAAAACTACCTCAGAATATAAAAAAAAATGAACCTAGAGAACTCAGAATTTAATGTTTCTTCCGTAAGTGTAAAAAAGATTTCCCTTTATCTATGACCTGTACGATGAAACGTGTTCCCTCAGAATCTACTTTTCCTCCTAGACACAGTCTAGATTACAGTTCTCGGCCTCTCTGGTATTTAGGCAGAGCTGTGTTACTGAGTTCTGCTCAGTGGAACCTGAGTAGTGGCGATTTGTGTCATTGTCACAACCTTACGTGTTTCCTAGCAGTCTCATAGGTAGGATTGCTCAAGGCTAAGAGAAAATCAGAACTGCATGATGGAAAAGACTTTGTCCCTGTAGGACCATGAAGAACGGTATCTGACCAGCAACACATGCATTGAACTGTGACACTGTAACTGAGATATGAACTTTCTTTATGTTAAGTCATAAATATTACAAGGTGTGTCTGCTTCAGTAGTTTGTGTTCTCATAACTACTACAAAGATAGGATTTTCAAAGCTCTTACTAGGTCCAAGAGATTGTGAACAGGAGGAAGGGAGGAAAGACAAAGAAGAAGAGAGTGAGATTGCCAGGCAGTGAGTTCACTTCATCTCTCCAGGCTTTGGCTTGGACGTAGAGGTGTGGTGTGTTAGAGAAGCTAAGGAAACACCAACTACCTAAGGGCTTTTGCTTTTTCTAACATGTGGAACTCAGGAAAGAGATGCCTCATAGACATCTCCACACCAAGCTGAGAGTAATAACTCCAGCAGAATGTACTGTAAAGCTCTATAAAGTTGGGTGGGCTGGCAAAATTCCAGAACTTATCTTTCCTAAGTCACTTTCAATTCCTAAATTGTGACTGTAAATATTTTCTCATCCCCTTGAAGAGGAATACAAAATTCCTCTGGCTGGAGAGCAGGCCAATGTGTTGGAGGAGAGTCGGTATGGAGAAAGGGGTGAAGTGGCCTGAGAAAAGGGTTACAGACAGAGCTAGATGTGTGTGTGTGTGTGTGTGTGTGTGTGTGTGTGTGTGTGTGTGTGGTCTGTGACACTAGAGAAGGCAGAGATGGAACTGAATCCATCAAGGAGGGATATTGAATCATTCCCACCATACGGACCAACCCATAAGTTACATCAGTGTCCCAGGGTCATCCTTAAAGCTCAGAAGGGTACTCTGTCAGGTGGTGGACAAAGGATCCTGATGTGGAGACAGAAGCAAGGGTCAGAAGACCTTTCTGCCCCTGCTATCTGGAGATAACATGAGCCACACACACCCCTGTTTTCTGTATTCTGTATATCATTTTAGGGATGAAATATCTGAAGGACTTAAGAGTGAGTTATCCGAAAGAGATTAAAAAAAAAGTCGGATAAGGGAAATGAAATTCTGGTAGATTGGATGTTTAGAATGAATGGAAATAGTGTGAAACAGAAAAAACTAAAATATTATAAATAGATAATTTAAAACTGTCACTACTTAGCTGGGCTTCCTGGTGGCTCAGTGGTAAAGAATCAGCCTGCCAATACAGAAGACGTGGGTTCGATCTCTGGGTCAGGAAAATCTCCTGGAGAAGGGAATAGCAGCCCATTCTAGTATTCTTGCCTGGAGAATCCCTTGGACAGAGGAGCCTGATGGGCTATAGTCCACGGGGTCACAAAGAGTCAGACACAAGTGAGTGACTAACACTTTCACTTTCAATACTTAGCAGGATGTTGGTTCAAAAGGAAGATTAGGCATGTTTGAAAGATGAAGGGAACCAAGTAGTATTTCCATATGAGAGTACTTTAGGTATGGTAGCATCATCTGCCCTCTGTTTTTTCTTTTTTAATAAAATCATCTCTTCAGTTCAGTTCAGTTACTTTGTTGTGTCCGACTCTTTGCAACTCCACAGAAATGGTATGAACCTAACAGAAACAGAAGATATTAAGAAGAGATGGCAAGAATACACAGAAGAACTGTACAAAAAAGATCTTCACGACCCAGATAATCACGATGGTGTGAT
>NW_011494670.1:3736880-3737811 GCF_000754665.1 Bison bison bison | reverse complement strand
AGGCATTGGGGGCAGGAGGAGAAGGGGATGACAGAGGATGAGATGGCTGGATGGCATCACTGACTCGATGGACGTGAGTCTGAGTGAACTCCGGGAGTTGGTGATGGACAGGGAGGCCTGGCCTGCTGCGATTCATGGGGTGGCAAAGAGTCAGACACAACTGAGTGACTGAACTGAACTGAACTGAAAAGAACCAGAGCACGCCGGGTACTCCCTGTCCATCACCAACTCCCGGAGTTTACTCAAACTCCCGTCCATTGAGTCGGTGATGCCATCCAGCCATTTCATCCTCTGTCGTCCCCTTCTCCTCCTGCCCCCAATCCCTCCCAGCATAAGGGTCTTTTCCAATGAGTCAACTCTTTGCATGAGGTGGCCAAAGTATTGGAGTTTCAGCTTCAGCATCAGTCCTTCCAATGAACACCCAGGACTGATCTCCTTTAGGATGGACTCGTTGGATCTCCTTGCAGTCCAAAAAAGGACTCTCAAGAGTCTTCTCCAACACCACAGTTCAAAAGCATCGATTCTTTAGTGCTCAGCTTTCTTCACAGTCCAACTCTCACATCCATACATGACCACTGGAAAAACCATAGCCTTGACTAGACGGACCTTTGTTGGCAAAGTGATGTCTCTGCTTTTGAATATGCTATCTAGGTTGGTCATAACTTTCCTTCCAAGGAGTGTCTTTTAATTTCATGGCTGCAGTCACCATCTGCAGTGATGTTGGAGCCCCCAAAAATAAAATCTGACACTGTTTCCACTCTTTCCCCATCTATTTCCCATGAAGTGATGGGACCGGATGCCATGATCTTCGTTTTCTGAATGTTGAGCTTTAAGCCAACTTTTTCACTCTCCTCTTTCACTTTCATCAAGAGGCCTTTTAGTTCCTCTTCACTTTCTGCCATAAGGGTGGTGTCATCTGCTTATCTGAGGT
>NW_011494670.1:3735329-3736780 GCF_000754665.1 Bison bison bison | reverse complement strand
TATAAGTTAAATAAGCAGGGTGACAATATACAGCTTTGATGAACTCCTTTTCCTATTTGGAACCAGTCTGTTGTTCCATGTCCAGTTCTAACTGTTGCTTCCTGACCTGCATACAAATTTCTCAAGAGGCAGATCAGGTGGTCTGGTATTCCCATCTCTTTCAGAATTTTCCATAGTTTATTGTGATCCACACAGTCAAAGGCTTTGGCATAGTCAATAAAGCAGAAATAGATGTTTTTCTGGAACTCTCTTGCTTTACCCTAAAGCAAAGTTCTTTTTCTTATTTACTTGTCCTCTTGTTCCACTCTCAAGCCTCTTTCCAAATTATCTTTTTTGCTTCACCTTCTCCACACCCCCTCTTGGTCTAAAGGAGACCCCCTCTTGTATCTCTTGGTCTAAAGGAGAAAGAAGTTTTTCTGTTTTATTCAGAAGCTCACTTTGGACTTTGCTAGGCCCCAATTTGCCTGAGATATGGCTTTTCCTTATCTTCTGCCATTTCTGAAGACAGGAAAACTCTTACCATCAAAGTGTCTTACAAGTTTCCAGGCAGAGGAGAAGGTTGTGGAGTTTTGATAGAAGTCATTTCTTGGACATCTGTGAACCAAGTGATGCCTTGTGGTATCTCTTTGTTTTGTTGTCTTTACCAGTTGAACTTTTTTGCATTGATAACAAGTAGTTGAATTTAACTTAAATTTGGATCCAATTCTTTGCTTAGAATGTCTGCAAAAAGATATCTTTGTGCTGCAGCACTGAAATGAAAATAAATTCTGTACACAGAAGATTGCCTGTCATGTACTGCGGGAGGGTGTCAAAGTGTTGAGAGTGCCAAATCTCTTGTAACAGAACACAGGCTTTCCAAAACAGGGAAAAGTTCATGTGGCTAATTTCTTTTTCACATAGGACCATTTTTCAGTATTAGAATATCAATCTGTGAAAAGTTTCAGGCTAACTTTTAAGAGAAGCTATTTGACCTATAAGAGATAAGAAAGCCTTCCTCAGTGATCAATGCAAAGAAATAGAGGAAAACAACAGAATGGGAGAGACTAGGGATCTCTTCAAGAAAATCAGAGGTACCAAAGGAACATTTCATGCAAAGATGAGCTCAATAAAGGACAGAAATGGTATGGACCTAACAGAAGCAGAAGATATTAAGAAGAGATGGCAAGAATACACAGAAGAACTGTACAAAAAAGATCTTCACGACTCAGATAATCACTATGGTGTGATCACTCACCTAGAGCCAGATATCCTGGAATGTGAAGTCAAGTGGGCCTTAAAAAGCATCACTACGAACAAAGCTAGTGGAGGTGATGGAATTCCAGTTGAGCTATTCCAAATCCTGAAAGATGATGCTGTGAAAGTGCTGCACTCAATATGCCAGCAAATTTGGAAAACTCAGCAGTGGCCACAGGACTGGAAAAGGTCAGTTTTCATTCCAATCCCAAAGAAAG
>NW_011494670.1:3734707-3735229 GCF_000754665.1 Bison bison bison | reverse complement strand
GTACATCATGAGAAATGCTGGACTGGAAGAAACACAAACTGGAATCAAGATTGCTGGGAGAAATATCAAGAACCTCAGATAAGCAGATGACACCACCCTTATGGCAGAAAGTGAAGAGGAACTCAGGAGCCTCTTGATGAAAGTGAAAGAGGAGAGTGAAAAAGTTGGCTTAAAGCTCAACATTCAGAAAACGAAGATCATGGCATCCGGTCCCATCACTTCATGGGAAATAGATGGGGAAACAGTGGAAACAGTATCAGACTTTATTTTTCTGGGCTCCAAAATCACTGCAGATGGTGACTGCAGCCATGAAATTAAAAGACGCTTACTCCTTGGAAGGAAAGTTATGACCAACCTAGATAACATATTCAAAAGCAGAGACATCACTTTGCCAACAAAGATTCGTCTAGTCAAGGCTGTGGTTTTTCTTGTGGTCATGTATGGATGTGAGAGTTGGACTGTGAAGAAGGCTGAGCACTCAAGAATTGATGCTTTTGAGCTGTGGTGATGCTTGAGAGTCCC
>NW_011494670.1:3713395-3734457 GCF_000754665.1 Bison bison bison | reverse complement strand
ATCAGCCCTGGAATTTCTTTGGAGGGAATGATGCTAAAGCTGAAACTCCAGTACTTTGGCCACCTCATGCGAAGAGTTGACTCATTGGAAAAGACTCTGATGCTGGGAGGGATTGGGAGCAGGAGGAGAAGGGGACGACAGAGGATGAGATGGCTGGATTGGCATCGCTGACTCGATGGACGTGAGTCTGAGTGAACTCCGGGAGTTGGTGATGGACAGGGAGCCTGGCGTGCTGTGATTCATGGGGTCGCAAAGAGTTGGACGCGACTGAGTGACTGATCTGATCTGAATATGTAATGTATCAATGGAAAAACAAAATGTCGAAGTTAACTGAATAAGAAATGCAGAGGAAGAAATCCTCATATAATTTGATGTGACTTGAAATTTACTGACAAACTTTTAAAATGTCAAAACCACAGGCACCAGTGACAGCCAACTTTAACCAACCTCCAGATGACTGAAAGTGACTTATTAGAGAGGAACGCCAGATCCTCTAGATTCTCACATGCAAATATTGTGAAGAAAGTTTAGGTAGAATTCTGGCTTAGGTATTAAAAAGAGAAAGCTTAGATTGATAGATGAATGGTATTTTTTAGTTAGTTTTAAAATAAATTAGTACATGTACTGTAGTGCTTACATTTTTAACTTGAAAAGTCTTGATGTGAAAGTGAAAGTCACTCAGTTGTGTTAGACTCTTTTCGACCCCGTGGACTGTTTAGTCCATTGAATTCTGCAGGCCGGAATACTGGAGAGGGTAGCCTTTCCCTTCTCCAGGGGATCTTCTCAACCCAGGGATCGAACCCAGGTCTCCCGCATTGTGGGTGGATTCTTTACCAGCTGAGCCATAAGGGAAGCCCAAGACTACTGGCGTGGGTAGCCTATCCCTTCTCCAGGGGATCTTCCCAACCCAGGAGTCGAACCGGGGTCTCCTGCATTGCAGGTAGATTCTTTACCAACTGAACTATGAGGGAAGCCTGAAATGTCTTACAGTGTGTCTTATAATCAGTGGTTTCTTAGACTCAAGAAATTTAGTTATAATGCTCCCCCTGTTTCATGCTCTTGTCTCTGCCATCCAGTTGATCTCTGGAAACTCACTACCTGTCATTTTACAATCCAGTTCCCCTAAACAGTTTCCTGCCCTATAAATGTAACATGCTCTCTCAACTCTTTATACCTGTGGCACATCCTCTGCTTGGCGTTGTTGTTTGTTCAGTCACTCAGTTGTGTCTGACTCTTTGCGACCCCGTGGATGCTACACAGCAGGTTTCCCTGTCCATCACTATCTCCCAGAGCTTGCTCAGATTCGTGCCCATTGAGTCGATGGTACCATTCAACCGTCTCATCTCCTGTCACCCCCTTCTCCTCCTGCCTTCAATCTTTCCCAGCATCAGGGTCCTTTCCAATGAGTTGGTACTGTGCATCAGGTAACCACAGCATTGGAGCTTCAGCTTCAGCATCAGTCCTTCCGATGACTATTCAGGGTTGATTTCCTTCAGGATTGACCTGCTCTGTTCTTTAGCCATTGAATGCAATTTTCCTGGCATATTTCTCAGTAGTTTAAGACTCAGCTCTGGCGTCACTTCTCTAAAAAATTTTCCCTGACTGTGTACCGCCTCCATATTGTACCCTGTGCTTATCTCTGGCACGGCACTTAGAGTGCAAATCTTATATTTTTACTCATATCAATTCAACAACACACAAACAAAAGCAAACATATTTTTCATGCAGCATGGCCCCTAAATGGAAGCCAAATTCTTCATCTGGTGCTTCACTGAAGAATCTCTGATCTGTTTCCGTACTGGGGGTGTGTGATCGCACTGTGTGATGGGTTTACTGAGTTATTGCAGTTTGTTGTATAGAGTTGCTGGGCTCAATTTGCAAAAACCAGAACTCATTCTACATATTTTAAGCAGGATAAACTATAATTCAAGGAATCCAGCTCATACATATTCATCAGAGTGCTGGAGACCATTGCTAAATTTTTCAGAAAAAATTCCAGAATACTGCTACCTGGCCTGTCAGGAGTGCTGCTGCCTCTCTCAGAGCAGGCATGTGGAATTAGGAGTGACCCGTACCTGCTGCTGTTCCGGGGTCAGGGAGCCAGCACTAACCCAATCGCACCTACCTCTGGACCCCCACAGAGCATGATATGGGCACTGGGACATGGCTGCGGAAAACCCAGATACCCCAGGACTGTGCCTCTGAGTAGGAGGAAGACTGGATGGTGTTCACTTGCGGATTCAATCTCATGCAAAGAATTGAAGGACTTATCCAGTTTGCACTGGAAACCTGGTGGCAAGGGGTTCTGAACCAAGTAGTTTTATCTGTTCTACTGGTGCAGGTCGGGGGGTGCTCTAGAAAGCTGAACTGAATGCTTATATCTAATTCCCTACATCCGCCATAACCAGGTGTGCTGTGTATCTCGAGCAAGGTAGAGACCTTTCTTGGGTAACTTTGTTTATACATTAAAACCAACATCTCACATGACTGTAAATCCACGATCTGTTCTAAGACAATGGCCTCTTTGTCTTAGAAGTAGACTTCCAGCTCTGAACAGTGACCGCGCTCTACTCATCTTTGGAACACAGTGGCCAGTACCGTGACTTGTCAAATGAATGAGGAATGTATGCATCAATTAACTGGTGAATAAAAAAAAAAAAAACACCAAACCCTGTGTCCCTTTGTCCTTTTTTTGATTCAGCCAGTAGTTCCTCTGACTTTTCTTTACTGTCTGAGCCACCAGGGAAGCCCCTTTGACTTTTTCTAATCCAATGGTTCTCAATCAGGGGCAATTTTGCCTTTCCCGGGGGACATTTAGAGATGTCTAGAGACATTTTTGAGTATAACTATTTTCAGGGAGGAGTGCCATTGGCATCCACTGGGTAGAGACAGGCTTGGTGCTAAATATCCTATAATGCATAGGACAGACCCTGAAACAAAGGATTATTCAGCACAAAATGTCAATAGTGCTGGGGTTGAGAAATCGGCTCTAATTACTTTTTCTTATTCTGTCTGCCACAATATTCTTATGTCAATAGATCAGAGCCCTTGAGAATTTGGACTTTCTCAAAATTTAAATCCTCATCTGTCTTTTTCCTTTTGGCAGGGGTTTCCCCCTGTCGCCTCTCTTTCCATGTTAATCATTCTGTCCCCACATGTATTAATAATGGACCTCAGGGACACAGACTGGCCTTTAAGCTCTTACAATAGAATGTTTCTAGAGGGAAATTTTGGAGTGTCTTTCTTCAAGTTCTTAATTTTATAGCTCTAGATTTTGAATTAAAATTTCATTCAACTTACAAAATATCTTTAAAAAATGGGAGATTTTATTCTAAAATATTTAGAACCTTGATGGTCAATGTATCAATTTTACTGAATTAGTTGATTTTTTACTTTACTCTTTCCTCTTTTGACAATTATCTGTCCAGTAGTCTTCAAGAGCAATGAAATCTTGCTCCCAAAATGAACTTTCTAGAAAAATTCAGTACTTCTTTTAGTTTATAGAAATATATCCCTTTTCATAGTTAAGTACTTCTGGAAGTGTAAATATATCACAATTAGATAATTAATGTAATTAAATGCTTATAATTAAAACATAAGTACTTAGTCATAATTAAAGTCATATATGTCTATGATCAGAACAGGGAGTCAATAAACCTCTTAAAGCCTGAACTAAATGTAACTCAGCTTAAGCATCCAACTCTTACTGAGCAGCTACTATTCCCCTCTGCTTGCCATTGAGAATACATTAGTGAGCATATTATATCCAGTCCTTACCCTCCTGGAGCTTTCATTATTTAGTTAGGGTCTCTCTCTACTAGATAATCACACAAGTAGGATTTAATTACTATGGTGAAAATCTTATAACTAAAAATCACAAGATGGTATGAAAGTAAATAGGGAATCTGACAGTATTTAGAAGTTAATCAGGAGAGTTTCTTAAGAAAATAGTGATTGAATTCATACCTGAAAGATGAAAGAGTTGGCTATGCACAATCTGGAGGAAACAACATTCCTAGCAGATGCATCTATAATATCTTGAGGCAAAAAAAGAGTTTGTTCAGAAAACACAGAGAAGGATTTTGGATGTAATATGTAGAACTGGGAAGCCATGAAATGGTTTTAGTAGAGGAAAGATTTAATCAGATTTACATTTTAAATGGGCTTCCCTTGTGGCTCAGCTGGTAAAGAATCCGCCTGCAATGCGGGAGACCTGGGTTTGATCCCTGGGTTGGGAAGATCCCCTGGGGAAGGGAAAGGCTACCCACTCCAGTATTCTGGCCTGGAGAATTCCATGTACTGTGTAGTCCATGGGGTCGCAAAGAATTGGACATGACTGTACGACTTTCGCTTTTCACATTTTAAATGATTGCTGTCATTGTTATGTGAAAAATGGAGTTGGGACAAGGAAAAGTATGTTAGAGGAAACTGGAGAGAGGGTGATCTGGGTAGCCAGGTGAGAGATGATGGTGACTTCAATCGGAAAGCAGATCAATGTGGGGGCAAAGTCAACTGAATTTGTGATTATTTTTTGGGGGGGCAGAAGTGGAGTGGAGTGTGGTTAGGGGAGAATCACTGAAGGAGAGGAAGTGTTCACAGACTTCTGGCTAGAGAGTCTGGGAGGATGCTGATATCATTTACCATGATAGGTAACGCTAGAGGAGAAGCAGTTTGGGGCAAAGTGGTTAGAGATGATTAATTTATTTGCAGAGCATACTCTGTTTCAGATTCTTATAATACATTCAAGTGTCTCAACTAGGGATAATATAAACATTTGGACAAATGAGTCTGTAACTCAGAAGAGCAACCTGGGCTGGAGATACGTTTTAAATACTATTGCCTATAGATGGTGTTTGAAGATACAGGAATAGCTGAGATCACTTTGGGAGAGAATTGAAGAGGGACAAAGACTGAGCCCTGAGGAAGTTCTACACAGAAAGATGGGTAGAAAGGGAAACATCAGCAAAGCAGGCTGAAAATGAGTCAGAAGAAAAACCAAGGAAGTGTGGGCACATGGAAAGATGCAAGGCAAGGAAAGAGATGGTTACTAGAGGGAGAAGTGGGATCCTGTGTACTACAGAGGGAAGCTAGGGGTTTAAATAGGGAAGATGTGAGCATTTTCACTGACTTGGAAACATGTAAGTCATAGGTGGCTTAATGCTAGAATCTAGGCAGTAAGAGCAGAAGCCAGGTCTATGACCATACCACCCTGAACACACCCAATGTTGTCTGATCTTGGAAGCTGAGCAGGGTAGGCCCTGGTGAGTACTTGGTTGAGAAGAATAAAAGCCAGACTAGAATGGATTGAGAATAGTAGTGGAAATTGAAGCTATAGCTGTATATTTTATAGCTGGGAGACTAAATAAGGTTTTAGTTGGAAATTTGTAGTCTACTAAAATTTTGTTTTGTTTTTTAAGATAGGAGAGACACTTTAACAGGTGGTGCTGGGAAAACTGGTCAACCATGTGTAAAGGAATGAAACTAGAACGCTTTCTAACACCACACAAAAAAATAAACTCAAAATGGATTGAAGATCTAAATGTAAGACCAGAAACTATAAAACTCTTAGAGGAAAACATAGGCAGAGCACTCTCTGACATAAATCACAGCAAGATCTTCTATGACCCAACTCCCAGAATAATGGAAATAAAAACAAAAATAAACGAATGGGATCTAACTAAACTTTAAAGCTTTTGCACAACGAAGGAAACTATGGTGGTGGTGGTGGTGGTGGTTTAGTCTCTAAGTCGTATCTGACTCTTGCGATCCCATGGACTGTAACCTGCCAGGCTCATTGTCCATGGTTTTCTCCAGGTGAGAATAATGGAGTGGGTTGCCATTTCCTCCTCCAGGAAGGAAACTATAAGCAAGGTGAAAAGACAGCCTTCAGAATGGGAGAAAATAATAGTGAATGAAGCAACTGACAAAGAATTAATCTCAGAAACATGCAAGCAGCTCATGCAGCTCAATACCAGAAAAATGAACAACCCAATAAAAAAGTGGGCCAAAGAACTAAATAGACATTTCTCCAAAGACATATAGATGGCCAACAAACACATGAAAGAATGCTCAACATCACTCATTATTAGAGAAATGCAAATCAAAACCACAATGAGGTATTATCTCACGCCAGTCAGAATGGCTGCCATCAAAAAGTCTACAAACAAATGCTGGAGAAGGTGTGGAGAAAAGGGAACCCTCTTACACTGTTGGTGGGAATTAAACTAGTACAGCCACTATGGAGAACAGTGTGGATATTCCTTAAAAAACTGGAAATAGAACTGCCATATGACCCAGCAATCCCACTGCTGGGCATATACACCAAGGAAACCAGAAGTGAAAGAGACACATGTACTTCACTGTTCATTGCAGCACTGTTACAATAGCTAGGACATTGAAGCAACCTAGATGTCCATCGGCAGATGAATGGTTAAGGAAATCATCGTACATATACACAATGGAACATTACTCAGCTAAAAAGAATGCATTTGAGTCAGTTCTAATGAGATGGATGAAACTGGAGCCTATTATACAGAGTGAAGTAAGTTAGAAAGAGAAACACCAGTATAGTATATTAATGCATATATATGGACAAAGACGGTAACAACAATCCTATATGCAAGACAGCAAAAGAGATACAGATGTAAAGAACAGACTGTTGGACTCTGTGGGAGAAGGCGAGGGTGGGATGGTTTGAGAGAATAGAACTGAAACATGTATATGACCATATGTAAAATAGATGACCAAATTTCATGCATAAAGCAGGGCACTCAAAGCCAGTGCACTGGGACAACCCTGAGGGATGGGATGGGGAGGGGGCTTCAGGATGGGGGCGCTCATGTGCTCTTGTGGCTGATCTGTGTTGATGTGTGGCAGGGGCCACCACAGTGCTGTGAAGTGACTGTCCTCCAATTAAAATAAATAAAATAATTTTTTTTTAAAGGAGAGACAATAGTATGTTTAAATGATTACCAAGGGAGTTCAGTAAAGAAGAAAATTTTGAAGTTATGTAAGAGACAACGGATATAATCCAGAGGGGGAAGTTCCTGAGAAAGTGGGAGGAGGTGGGATCCATAGCACAGATGAAGAGACTTTCCTATGATGGAAAATACTTCCTATTTAGTTAACAGGAGGAGAGAGATAACAAATGTGAAGTTTAGAATATATAAATGTGATTCCTTTAGAGTGAAATATGACTTAAATCCTCTTAGTGATCTGAGGTTATTTGCATATATACCTCCAGAGCTTGAAATTAGTAACCATGTTATTAGGAGATTAAGATGTAGGAGTACATTTGTGGATGCCTTCCTACCTGAGGAGTACTTAAGAGATAAGGTGCTATAATCTTATTTGAAAGGAGTTGATATCTCTGTCATTCCACTGGCATGGAGCCTGGGTACCTTCACACTGCAGGTCTCACTTCTCATGCCCACAAGGTGATTTGATAAGTATCCCCAGGCAAACAACCAAAATAAAAGTTGATGGGCACTGAACAACCATGTGCTTATAGACTTCATCAGGATTGAATAACACTTTGGGATTCGTTTTTCACCCTTGTTTTGGACAGCGTAGGAGTAGAAAGATTTGCTAGGCTCCTGAGATGCCAAGGCACCTTTGGCTGTGATAGTGGCAGTGGTAATGTGTCGGTAAGAATTGTGTTTGACCGCAAGAGACAAAAAATTCCACCACATTGGCCTAAACAATATGGGTTCACGTCATATAATAATCAGTTGTTTGATACAGATTTCTGGTATTTCAGGGACAGAACAGTGTCAGGGCCAGCATCTTTGTGTTCTCTTGATCTTTCCCCACGTTCATGGTATGAGTGCTGACGTCCAGCCATTGTTTCTGCTTTCAAAGCGAGAAGAAGTAGGAACTTGGAAGTGCTTACTAGTTACATGTGTCCCTCTTTATCAAAGAAGAAAAATTCCGCAGAAATCACTCCGGCAGATCTCTGCTTACATCCGGGGCCAGAGGGTAAAGGAAGCTGACAAAGTATATTCTTGACTATGTAGCCTCTTTGGTGGAGGCATCATGGTGGAAAAGGGTGGGAAATAACTCTTGGGTAGTCCAATCCGCAATGTCTGTCACTTGGCAACAGGAGACTGAGGAAGCACTCCAGGAGGAGACAGAAGTGGCAAGTCATGGCCCGGGCCAAAGCAGAGGAAGTGAGTCACCAAATAGCAGTGGCTCTGAATAGACTGAAAACAGGTTGGTGTCTGAGAAAAGAAATCTTTAGGAAGAATGTGGTCTCTAAACCATTCCTTGGGAGCTTTAGGATAGTATCATATCTGTTTTACTCACCAACATATTACCAAGTACTTAGTGTGGTATCTGGTATATAGTAGGCTTTCAGTGACTGTTAAATTATTGCATGAATGAATCCTCTATGACCATGCTGAGATAAACCCAAGACAATAGTAGGAGGAACCTGGTGCTGCCTCACTTAATTTGAGATGTATTTCAATGGAGTTGGGGCCAATTTGGCAGATTAAAATCATTGATTTTGACAGACTGAGAGGAGGACATAGCTTCTTTGTTTTCTTTTCCAATGTATGTCCTAGAAAGGGGCCTACTTAAGAAAATTGCACAGAATTGAGGAGTTTGGGATTGAGATGAGTTTCAGGGCTTCTTACCCACATAGGGACAGCAGGAGAGCACAGTGGGGAAGACGGGTCCAGTGTAACCCAGCCCTGTCATGTCCACACATGTCTTTCTTTAAAGGATATTCTGCACATTCAATTAACAAGAGACCAGAAGAGTTGGCTGGGGAAATTTCACTCCTGATTAAAAATTCCATTTGTCTGTGAGCTGAGCTTATTTTAATAAATTGACAGAGAAATGAATCTGAGGCTGCTAGTCCTTTAGTCCATTTAAATGAGTCATAGTGAATTGAATCTTTCCAATTTTTTCAGTTTTCTTTAGGCTGCTCAGTCATATATTAATAGTATTCTCAAAGTTATAAATACATTGAAATAGATTTTACAATTGTGAAAGTTTAAAAGCTATGATTTAAAAAAAAATAGAAGAGGGGGAACTCTGCAATCTATCTTCTCTTAGATTCAGGAATTTTAAAAAATCTGAAACTTATATATAATCATTTTCTCCATGTTATTCTTGAATTCCTTTACATTGTTGTTACGATCAAAGTTCTGCAAAACTTGCTTATTGTAAAAGTCATTTTCAGTGGACTGAAAAAAAAAAACTTCCTACTCCTCCTTAGAAATTACAAAAATAATTAACTTGTTGGAAGCCATAGAAGAACCAGAATGTTAGAACAAATAAAGAGAAGAAAATTAAATTAGGATCCTTTTTCATATATTTTCTCAGGGTGGAGAGTTCTTTTCTTAATTGAGAGACTGTAGGGAAATAATAAGGAAAAACAACTATGATCTTACAGGTGGTGCTAGTGGTAAAGAATCCAGCTGCCAGTGTAGGAGACACAAGAGAGGCAGGTTTGATCCCTACGTTGGCAAGATCCCCTGAAGTAGGAAGTGGCAACCCACTTCAGTATTCTTGCCTGGAAAATTCCATGGACAGAGGAACCTGGCAGGCTACAGTCCATGGGGCTGCAAAGAGTCAGATAAGATTGAGCAAAAGTAGCCATAATTAATGTTGCTTTCCTAGTTAGATTATAATTTGCTCTGGGGCCTCCCCTGTGGCTCAGCTGGTAAAGAATCTGCCTGCAATGTGGGAGACCTGGGTTCACTCTCTGGGTTGGGGAGATCCCCTGGAGAAGGGAAAGGCTACCCATTCCAGTATTCTGACCTGGAGAATTCCGTGGACTGTATAGTCCAGGGGGTTGCAAAGGGTCAGACACAACTGAGTGACTTTCACTTACTCACCTGTGTTTGAAATTCAGAATAAGGAACATTTAATTGTCTCCATTATATATAATACAATATATTTAGGGACTTCCCTGGTGGTTCAGATGGTAAAGAATCTGCCTGCAATGCAGGAGACCAAGGTTCAATTCCTGGGTTGGGAAGATCTCCTGGAGAAAGGAATGACAACCCCACTCTGGTGTTCTTGCCTGGAGAATTCCATGGACAGAGGAGCCTGGTGGCAGGTTATAGCCCATGGGGTCACAAAGAGTCAGACATGACTAAGCAACTAACACACACACATAGTAAAACTTTATTCTATATTATGATGAGTTTTGTGGCCTAAGGAGCACCAGACCCACCATCTGGTATCTGGTCCAGGCTCTTCTAAGATAGGTAACTTTAGGCAAGTCACTTCTATCTATGGAGGTTCAAGGTTCCTCTTGAGAGAGTTGGACTAACATTTTGCTCCTCAGTCTTTTTCTGCCTCAACATACTGGATAGTTGCAGTATTCAGTAATAAATTCAATAGTAATAGTATATGTACTAGGGTTCTGCAGAGAGTCCAAATGAATAGAGTAAATACATGGGAAGGGATTTATTATGAGGGATTGGCTCTTGTAACCATGGAGGCTGAGAAATCCATATGTTAGATGCTGAGTTAGGGACTTTTCCTCATTTCATTCTCAGCACATGAAATTGCATTATATTTTGTGATAATCCCCAGTTTAGAGAGAGGGAAATTGGCTCAGGAAATTTAAGAAACAAAGCAAGGTCACGCAACTAGTGAGTAACATATCTCTTATTGAAAAGTGAAAGTGTTAGTCGCTTAATTGTGTCCGACTCTGTGACCCCATGGACTGTAGCCCACCAGGCTCCTCTGTCCATGGAATTCTCCAGGCAAGAATACCAGAGTGGGTTGCCATTCCCTTCTGCAAGGGATCCTTCCCAACCGAGGGTTGGAACCCAGGTCTCCTGCATTGCAGACAGATTATTTACCATCTGAGATACCAGGGAAGCTCTATCTCTTATTAATTCAGGGCTATCTAATATTTAAGTGTTTGTTCTTAGCCCCTACATTATGCTGCTGCTTATAGTCATGATTCTCAAATGGGGTGGTGATAAGTTTATGCCCCTTGACCCATGGAAAAATCATGATGTTGATCTGCCAGGAGATTTTAAAAAGCTCACTTGAATATAACCGAACTAGGTGATCTTTAGGCTTCTTTTCACAGATAACATTTATGACTTTGGGATCCTGCTGCTGAGAAGGAAGGAGCAAGATTGAATCCAATAAATTCTGCTGCTTTTTGTTGTCCTCAGATAGCCTGCACAAATCTGCCACTCATCAGTTCCTCCTTGTCTCCTTCAATAACTCACTGTCTTCAGAACAGCCTCTGATCAGAAACTTCATTAAGTCAGCTCTGACTTGTCTTAGATCATACCTCTTAGATAACATATTGAAAATGCCAGTTGGGTCACCTGTGGTGCTATTCTAATTAGACTGCCTTAGGCATAATTTTGTTAATATTGCTATAACAACAAATAACCCTGTCACTGATGCCAGTGATCCAATTACAACCTGTACATCTAGCAATTATTATCTTTATAGTTGGCAAGGATAAGTTGACTGAGGGTCACTTATAAATGAGAGTCATACCCACATTTCAATTTTCTGATATCCAAAAGATGTGTCATACCTTCAGGATCTTTTCTCATGAGAGCACCCCTTCTGAAAGGACTGGCAGAAAAGAATGCATCATCAGACTCTCACCTGGGCACATTTTTATGCACTTCTTTTCCTTTCCTGCATAACAATTGGAGAGAACAGAGATGTCTAAAAGTAGGTGAGACCCTTGATTGAAGGAGAAGATTGGAAGAGTCCTGTGGAGAGCTGTTCCTGGAAGCTTTTTCAGATTCTTTCGAGCTAAAATGTAACCCCAAAATAGAAAGAGGATGACCGTCACATTTGGTTTAACTGCCTATGGAGGCACTGCCTTTTTTAAAAAGTGTTTTCAGAGCATATGGTGTAGTGCCTTCTGCCTGGTGGTATTGTGCTTAGGGCCTCCTTCATAGCTCAGTCAGTAGAGAATCTGCCTGCAATGCAGGAGACCTGGGTTTGATTCCTGGGTGAGGAAGAATCCTGGGAAGAATTCCTGGGTCGAGAAGATCCCCTGGAGAAGAAAATGGAAACCCACTCCAGTATTCTTGCCTGGAGAATCCCATGGACAGAGGAGCCTGGCAGGCTATAGTCCATGGGGTCACAAGAGTCAGACACGACTTAGCAACTAAACCACCACCACTGTCCTTATTATATGAAAGGCTGCTCCTCCACTTCAGCTGTTTCTCATTCCTGTTGTGAGTTTTCTTTTTTCTTTCCCTTGTCCTTCCCCTTCTGCTTTGCTCTGCCTCTGACTGGGGTACATATCCCTATGTCCTACACTCTTCCACTTCAAGCTTTAGGTGAAAACAATGGGCTGGGGAAGAGGGAAATGAGGGGCTATGCAGACTTATACTATCTTCGTTACAAGAGCCTCACAAGAGCAATATTTTTACCTGCATGTTCCATTGGTCCAGCCATAGTCCTGCTCCACTAACTCCATAGGCCACTGATAGTTCATAGTTCAGAGAGGCTTGGAGTTCCATGCTTCTCACATGGAGTCCAAGTAGATTGTATTCCAGAAGACAAACAATGGAGCAAAGCCTACACGTTTTACTGCCCCCTCACCATGTGTAATGGCTCCATCACCTTTTATTGAATACCACCATGTGCCAAGACTTAGGCCAAGTGTTTTTCATGTGTTAATATAAACCGTCTCCCTCCTATTCCAGTGTCCAGTCCCCTCATTACTGTAAAAGATGACTCTGGTCCCACTTCGGCTCTTATTCCTTGGACTAAATTTTCAGGAGCCACATGGAGCCTTCTCTCTCTTGCCCCAAATCTCCCACCTCAGCTTTTCATCCCTACAGTTCCTGACGTGGTTCCCATTGGAATCCTGTCCGTTGTCTCCCTCTTCCTCAAGGTATCCTCCTGGTACCATCAACCTGTGAAATTTTTACTCTACTATCAGAATCGGGGCCCCTGATCTGCATGTTGGGATACTGCTCTTTTAGTTATTTCCCTGAATACAGTTTGGCATGAGAATGCACAAAAGCTTAGCTCTGTAGTTAAATGCATACCAGTATCTCAGGTGTATTGTGGTTCAATCAACTTTTACAAGTTGGCCCCAAATCGAACTCTAGTGCTGTTTCTTTGTAATATGTGTCTTGAATTGAATTCAGTGAATTTACAAATGAAGTTTTGGAGCATAATCTATTGATATGTTAGGGACAGTCTATATTTTGGACGTATATATTAATAAGAAAAGTTGCAGTTTTGTAGCTTGAAGAATTAACCTTAAAACATTGCTTTTAGGAATAGCAATCTCTTTTTCTAAATGAGACTTGAGTTGTGTCCTGTGACAAAACTAAATTAAGTTTTAAATAAAGTATGTGGCTTTCTACTCCAAATCAAAGCAACCAGCCAAAATAACTGGCAAGTGTAGAGAAAGCTATTGGAAAGTAAGTTCTTTTTTCATGAAAGGAAAAGAAAGTTTGTGTCATTTCCATCTCTTTTGGTTTACATCGAGCTCAGCTAGTTCCTGGCATAGAGTCACATTTCAATAAACGTTGGTGAGTGTTGGTTTTGAATAAATAGGATGCTCTAGTGTCTGTATCTTTGCTAGCAAGTATTCCAACTGAACTAAATTATTTATCTTAAATTGAGTGTCTTCCCCCGCTGCCCCAATACTTTTCTCTGATGCTTATTTTTGTAGTGTGCAATTAAAGGTTGGTGAATGGCTGTTACAAATGATGGCATATTGGTTGAATGCCCAGACTAGGAGGAGAGGGTCACACCCTATCTTATTCTTGTCACACTATTCTTTGGACAAGGGAGTCAAGAGTTGGTTTGGAGCTTTTGTATTTAGTCTGTCACTTGGTTTATTGTTTGTCTGGAGTCCTTTATGGTTGATGAAAGGAAGCAGAGTTCTAAATGGGAGCTCATTGAGTCAGGATCCATGTCTGTTCACCTTCATGCCCTCTTTTAACATCTAGCCTAGAGAAGGAAGGAAATAACTACCATTTGTTAAGGATCTACTGAGTCAGGCACTCTTCTGGGCAGGTTATATACATGGTCTCATTTAATTAACACAACAGCCTTATGATACAAATTTAGAGTTGAAAAAACTGAAAAATATAAGGCTTAAGGAATTTGCTAAAATCATGTAGTTATGAAATTCACCATTGTATACTCAACTCCTAGCAGTGCCTTATACATAATAAAGTTCAGTAAATAAATACTGTTCTGTCTTTAATGTTCCTGCTCTTTTCATTGTCAAATGCTGCCTATCCAGTATTTGTACTTAATTTGAGAGCCCCAAGAATGGTTTGAGACATCTGGTGAATGCGCAGGGGTTTTCATGTTTCATATATGTTATAACCATTCATCTAGTTATACCCACTTTTTTGTGGAGGAGGAGGATGCTTTCTTTTCTGTATTTTTTTTAATTCAAAAATATTTACTGAGAATCTATTGGTAAAATGGGTTATGGTGTTCAAGATAAACAAGTAAGTTTCTATCTCTAACACAAAAAGCTCAAAATGTTATGAAGGAGACACATGTGAACACACAATGACAATATGTATTACATGTATATAAAATCAGTGTCACCACTGACAGGGGTTTTGTGAGAGTCTCCAGCTTCTGCCACAGAGACTGAGGTAGAGGTGTCTGAGGGGAAAAAAAATATTTGAGACTCAAATGATGAATTATTTGCTCATCAGCTAGATAAGAGAAAGGCATTCAAGGCCATAGGGGCAGCAAGAACAAAGATACAAGATTTGAAAAAATCTGCAAGACATTCCCAAGTGGTGCTGGTGGTAAAGAACTGGCCTGCCAATGCAGGAGACATAAGAGACAAGGGTTGGATCGCTGGGTTGGGGAGATTCCCCTGGAGATGGGAATGGCAACCCACTCTACTATTCTTGCCTGGAGAATCCCATGGACAGAGGAGCCTGGCGGGCTACAGTCCACAGAGTCTCACAGAGTCAGACACGACTGAAGTGTCTGAGCACACACACATGCAAGACATTCATGTGATTGGATGGTGGTTTGCATGTAAATTTATCATGGAAGGATGAGGATGAAGAAGTAACTTGTTAATAAATACCATACCATTTATTTCACACTTATTGTATGTCAATTAGATTGCTAAGGGCTTCATATAATCATCATCATCATCATGCCTGGCAATAACTTATGATTATTATTTTTATTTTAGGAATAAGGACACTAAGCCTTTGGGAATTTAAGCTTTGGCTTAATTCCAAAGTCACACGACTAGTGACTGACAGAGCCAGCTCTTGAACCAGGTGAGTCTGACACCAAAGCCATCGTGCCTTACCACTATAGGACACTACTTTCCAAATGTAAAAATTCAGGATAGGAATGGTTGCGTAGGCTCTGCTGAGAAATCTGGATTTTATTCTCCTCACTATGAGAAATAATAAAAAGATTTTAGAACTGTTTTAAAAAAAGCCCACTCTCTCTTTGACAGGCTTGGCAATATATTTCTGTATATCCTCAGGCAAGGGAAAAGAAAATATAAACACATGGGACTACATCAAACGAGAACGCTTTTGTACAGCAAAGGAAACTATCAACAAAATGAAAAGACAGCCTGATAAATTGAGAAGATGTTTGTAAATCATATGTGTAGTAAAGAGTTAATATCCAAAATATGTATGAAGAACTCATACAACTCAATAACAAAAAAAATACAACCTGATTCAAAATTAGATATAGAACTCGAATACACATTTCTCTAAAGAAGACACACAGATGGCCAACAGTTCTATGAAAAGATATTCAGCATCACCAGTTATTAGGGAAATGCAAATCAACACTACAATGAGATATTGCTTCATGCCTATTATCAAAAAGACAGTAAATAACAAATGTTAGCAAGGATGTGGAGAAAATGGAACCTTTATACACTGTTGATAGGAATGTAAATTGGTAAAGCTACTATGGAAAACAGTATGGAGATTCCTCAAAAAATCAAGAGTAGGACTACCATATGATCCATCTATCCCACTTTTGAGTATTTACCCAAAGAATATGAAAACATTAATTTGAAAAGATATATGCGCCCCTTACTTCATTGCAGCATTATTTACAATAGCCAATATGTGGAAATGACCAAAGTACTTACCAGTGAGTGGATGGATAAAGAAGTTATGGTTTATATACACAATGGAATACTACTCAGCCATAAAAAGACAAAATCTTGCCATTTGCATCAACATGGATGGACCTAAAGGGTCCATTATGTTCAGTCAAATAAATCAGAGAAATTCACTTATATGTGAAATCTAAAAAACAAAACAAACTGGCAAACATAACTAAGCAGAAACAGATTCACAGATACAGAGAGCACAGCAGGAGTTTGCCAGAGGAGAGGGGCATGGGGATGAGTGAACTAGGCGAGGGAAATGAAGAAGTGCACACTTTAGTTACAAGTCATGAAAGTGATACATACATACAGAATAGGGAGTACAGTCAATACATAGCCAATAATAACGTAGTATCTTTTTATAGTGAACAGGTGGCGACTCGACTTACCATGGTGATCATTTTGTAATGTATAGAAATATTGAATCACTATGTTTTACACTGGGAACTAACATAGTATTGTAGGTCAATTATACTTCAAAAAACAAATGAACAAATAAACTTACAGAGAAAGGCTTGTGGTTACCAGAGGCAGGGGATGGGAGGAGGGGAATTGGATAAAGGTGGTCAAAAGGTACGAACTTCCAGCTTAGGTAACATAAGTACTAGGGATGTGGTGTATAATGTGAGTCATATAATTAACACTGCTGCATGTTATATATAAAAGTTGTGAAGTTAGTAAGTCCAAAGAATTCTCATCACAATGAAAATGTTTTTATTTTTCATTAATTTTGAATTTGTATGAGATGATGGATGTTCACTAAATTTATTGTGTTCATTTCATGGTGTATGTGAGTCAAGTCCTTCTGCCATGTACCTTAAATAATGCTGTACGTCAGTAAAACTGGGAGGAAAAAATGAAACTTTCTAGCTACCTTTTTCCAGCCTGTGGAATCACAAACAAACAAAATAAATGGAACTAAACCAAACCCAACACACAGATAGAGAACAGAGTAGTGGTTACCAGAGGGGAATGGGTAGGGAGAGGGCACAATGGGTAGAGGGGGTCAACTGGCGGTGGATGGAATCGAAACCTTTGGTGCTGAGCACACTGTAGGGTGTAGAGAACTAGTGTATAATGTGGTACAGATGAAACTTACGTAATTTTATAAACCAATGTTGCCTCCATAAAAATAAGTTAAAAATTATCTTTATTTCATATAAAAAATTACCCTTTTAGGATCGGATTATGGACATTGTGGAGCCTGGGATACCAAGAAGGAAAACGTTTCATTCATAGAGAGATATTATGGCTTCACAACCCAGATAATCCCAATGGTATCATCACTCACCTAAAGCCAGACATCCTGGAATGTGAAGTCAAGTGGGCCTTAGGAAGCATCATTACGAACAAAGCTAGTGGAGGTGATGGAATTCCAGTTGAGCTATTTCACATCCTTAAAGATGATGCTGTGAAAGTGCTGCACTCAACATGCTAGCAAATTTTGAAAACTCAGCAGTGGCCACAGGACTGGAAAAGGTCAGTTTTTATTCCAATCCCAAAGAAAGGCAATGCCAAAGAATGCCCAAACTACCGCACAATTGCACTCATCTCACATGATACTAAAGTGATGCTCAAAATTCTCAAAGCCAGGCTTCAGCAATATGTGAACCATGAACTTCCAGATGTTCAAGCTGGTTTTAGAAAAGGCAGAGGAACCAGAGATCACATTACCAACATCCACTGGATCATTGAAAAAGCAAGAGAGTTCCAGAAAAACATCTATTTCTGCTTTATTGACTATGCCAAAACCTTTGACTGTGTGAATCATAATAAACTGTGGAAAGTTCTGAAAGAGATGGGAATACCAGACCACCTGACCTCCGTCTTGAGAAATCTGTATACAGATCAGAAAGCAACAGTTAGAACCGGACATGGAACAACAGACTGGTTCCAAATAGGAAAAGGAGTATATCAAGGCTGTATGTTGTCACCTTGCTTATTTAACTTATATGCAGAGTATGTCATGAGAAATGCTGGATTGGATGAAGCACAAGCTGGAATCAAGATTGCCGGGAGAAATATCAATAACCTCAGATATGCAGATGACACCACCCTTGTCACCCTTTGGCAGAAAGAGAAGAAGAGCTAAAGAGCCTCTTGATGAAAGTAAAAGAGGAGAGTGAAAAGGTTTGCTTAAAACTCAACATTCAGAAAACGAAGATCATGGCATCTGGTCCCAGCACTTCATGGCAAATAGATGGGGAGACAGTTCAAATAGTGACAGACTTTATTTGGGGGGGCTCCAAAATCACTGCAGGTGGTGACTGCAGCCATGAAAATAAAAGACCCTTGCTCCCTGGAAGAAAAGTTATGACCAACCTAGACAGCATATTAAAAAGCAGAGACATTACTTTGCCAACAAAGGTGCATCTAGTCAAAGCTATGGTTTTTCCAGTAGTCATGTATGCATGTGAGAGTTGGACTATAAAGAAAGCTGAGCGCCAAAGAATAGATGTTTTTGAACTGTGATGTTGGAGAAGACTCTTGAGAGTGCCTTGGACTGCAAGGAGATCCAACTAGTCCATCCTAAAGGAGATCAGTCCTGAGTGTTCATTGGAAGGATTGATGTTGCAGCTGAAACTCCAATACTTTGGCCACCTGTTGTGAAGAACTGACTAATTGGAAAAGACCCTGATGCTGGGAAAGATCGAAGGCAAGAGGAGAAGGGGACGACAGAGGATGAGATGGCTGGATGTCATCACCAACTCAATGGACATTATGTTTGAGTGAACTCTGGGAGTTGGTGATGGACAGGGAGGCCTGGCATGCTGCAGTTCATGGGGTCACAAAGTGTCAGACACAACTGAGTGACTGAACTGAACTGACTGAACTGATGGCTTGAACCAAAACAGAAGTGGGGACAGAGACAGAGGATAGATTCCATGAGTTGTTGGAAGATAAACAAGGAAAGATTTGATGATTAATATAGCAAGTAAGGGAGAAGATGAGAGTAATTTCCAGTTTGGTGATGTTGATAGTTTCCACTGAGATGCCATTAATAAAAAGGATACTGGAAGAGAAATAGGTTTGACTCATAGGAAAGAAGAGCTACTAAGGTTAATTTTAGGAAGTAAAGAGTTTGAGACTCATCCAGGTGGAGAAGAAAGTAGTCACTTGGAACTAAAGCTGAAGATGTCCCAGGAGAGGCTGGGTTAGGACTCCTTTGACTTGGGAATGATTAAAGTGAAGCATCAGTATTTTAAGGGAATTATTAGTGGCAGGGGAATCGTCTAAGAAACTGAGGAGGATCTGCCAGAGTGATGGGAAAAGGATCAGAAGACAGAGCTTGGAAGACTTGATTCTAAGAGCTGTGGAAAGAGTGGGAGAGGGGGAGGTGGGGACAGGCAGGTGGGCTCTCCAAGAGTACGATGGGAGATCAGCAAAAGAGGGGGGGACACAGGAACGAGGCAAACAGATACTGGTATAAGCTGAGCACAAGAACTGGGAGTTGGTGATTAACCTGGAGGAAAGAACAGTAACAACTGATTAAGTCCCTACGAGGCACTGGAGGAGGAAGGTGGACAAGAGAGGCATCACTTCCTCTGAGCCAGGTGAGATGGAGGTGCGTAGGCTGAGAGGCAGGTTAATTTGAAAGCAATTATTTTTTTGCATGTAGTTTCAAATTGAGTTATAATTTTAACAAGTCAGGTGAGAGCTTGTCTAGGTGATGATAATAAATAATTGACTCAAGAGCAAAATCTTCTTTCCTCACAGGGAACTTTTGTAAATTAACAAGACAGTCATCGTTAGGGAAATTTTGAGATCCTGAGAAAATCGAGTAGTGTCCTTCTCACTTTCTTCTTCTCTAACATCCTTATGTGGGTACAAAACAGGTGAAAATGAACGTAGTGGGGAATCCCTGAGAGAAAAATGAGATCCACAGGAGTCGAAATGATAGCCTGTCAGAACTTTATACTTATCAAGTGCCTCGTGGCTTTTATTTCCCATGTTCCCTACCCATTCCTGTGCTCTCGTTTTTCCTTCTGCCTCGTACACCCCTCACCACCTCCTCCTTGCCACACCACTGCCCTCCACTTTACCTCCTTACTACAAGGCCCCTCAACCTTCCTTCTCCTCTGATAGCAGGAACACTTTTTATATTGCTCTTTGCTGCCCATCTGTCATACCTTAGAGTTGTGTGTATGTCTTTTGCTTGTCCAACTGGACATTATGTGTCTACACAGGGAATGTCTTCTACTTTTTCTTTTACCCTCCACTGTCCCTTGCTGAACAAATATAATGATTCCCTTTTTATAGATGACAAAGAAAAAAAAGATAGATGAGAAACCATAAAGCTTGTGAGTATAGAATTTAAGACTGTTCAGAACTGAGGTCTTCTGATTCCAGGCTTTTAACCTAAACTCTTTTCCTGTCTAGAAACGTTAGACAAGTGCTAAGGGGGCACCTAAGGGAGAAAAAGTGAAAGTGTGCATTAATATAGAGGCTCAGATGACCCAGGAAATACCAGCTGAGTCACTTCTTATTCTCCCAGAAGCTGCTTGTGAGGTCATCTGCCTGAGTCATGGCAGACCTTCCCTAGTTACTCTGATGTGAGGGGCACATCCAGTGGGCTCGGCTAGAGCTCAGCTGTTCTTTAAGATGAATGGATAAGAAAGCTGTGGTACATATACACAATGGAGTATTACTCAGCCATTAAAAAGAATACATTTGAATCAGTTCTAATGAGGTGGATGAAACTGGAGCCTATTATACAGAGTGAAGTAAGCCAGAAGGAAAAACATAAATACAGTATACTAACGCATATATATGGAATTTAGAAAGATGGTAACAATAACCCGGTGTACGAGACAGCAAAAGAGACACTGATGTATAGAACAGTCTTATGGACTCTGTGGGAGAGGGAGAGGGTGGGAAGATTTGGGAGAATGACATTGAAACATGTAAAATATCACGTAAGAAACGAGTTGCCAGTCCAGGTTCGATACACGATACTGGATGC
>NW_011494670.1:3701027-3713295 GCF_000754665.1 Bison bison bison | reverse complement strand
AGGAGGGTTCAGGATGGGGAACACATGTATACCTGTGGCGGATTCATTTTGATATTTGGCAAAACTAATACAATTATGTAAAGTTTAAAAATAAAATAAAATTAATTAAAAAAAAAAAAAAGGATATCTCTGGTAGTCAGTAGAGAAAGACAGTTTTCTGCTGCCTTTGCTATGCTAATGCTAAGTCGCTTCAGTCGTGTCCGACTCTCTGCGACCCCAGAGACGGCAGCCCACCAGGCTCCCCTGTCCCTGGGATTCTCCAGGCAAGAACACTGGAGTGGGTTGCCATTTCCTTCTCCAGTGCATCAAAGTGAAAAGTGAAAGTGAAGTCGCTCAGTCGTGTCCGACCCTTAGCGACCCCATGGACTGCAGCCTACCAGGCTCCTCCATCCATGGGATTTTCCAGGCAAGAGTACCGAGTGGGGTGCCATTGCCTTCTCCATTTCTGCTCTCTTTACTGGAATGGTATTTTACTATGTTAGCACTGTTAGCCCTTTGTTAGCACTGTTACCTATTTGACAGATATCCTTGTTTTAAGTAGGTATATGATAGGATGAAATTAAAAGACTGCAGCCATGAAATTAAAAGACACTTGCTCCTTGGAAGAAAAGTTATGACCAACCTAGACAGTATATTAAAAAGCAGAGACATTACTTTGCCAACAAAAGTCTGTCTAGTCAAAGCTATGGTTTTTCCAGTAGTCATGTATGGATATGAGAGTTGGACTATAAAGAAAGCTGAGTGCCAAAGAATTGCTGCTTTTGAACTGTGGTGTTGGAGAGGACTCTTGAGTACCTTGGAGTGCAAGGAGATCCAACCAGTCCATCCTAAAGGAGATCAGTCCTGAATATTCATTGGAAAGACTGATGCTGGAGCTGAAACTCCAATACCTGGGCCACCTGATGCGAAGAACTGACTGACTGGAAAAACCCTGATGCTGGGAAAGATTGAAGGCAGGAGGAGAATGAGATGACAGAGGATGAGATGGTTGGATGGCATCACATACTCAATGGACATGAGTCTGAGTGAACTCCGGGAGTTGGTGTTGGACAGGGAGGCCTGGCGTGCCGCAGTCCATGGGGTCGCAAAGAGGCGGACCCGACTGAGTGACTGAACTGAACTGATGACAGGATGATCCATGCTGCCCCTATCACATACTGACATATTTTCAGTTACTTTTGTTTACATCTTATCTGTACATTTGTAAAGAAAGGTCAAATAAAATGCATTTGTAGATGAACAAGTTGTAGTGTATAATTATTACCAGACTGGCTCCAAGCAATGTTGTGTCTTCTTAGCCTATTTCTTCCTTAGTTTCTTCTATACTCACCTTAGCTGCTGTTTCCTCATTTGAAATGTTCTTTGCTAACTGCCAAAGCCCTCTTTCAAATGATTAACTGAGAGTAGTTTAAAATAGTACATTTGCCAAGAATATTTGTAGTTTAACAGCTTATGATTCTCTATTGGTAGATTTCATTTACTAACTAGTGGTGAAGGAAACTTTTTTTTTTGCAGTTAATTAGCATGATATTTAGAAAAATTACATTACAATGGCAACCTCCTATTATGTCCCGGAATGAAGTCCACCCTGGATGTGTAGTATTTATATGGTTCATCAGAAGAAAAAAAAAAAAAAGGCTTTGTCATATATAGTGTCAAGATTTAACTTAGTTCACAAATCCATCCTTGGATTTTGCCTTTTCCTCTGTATCAAACCTGTAAGATATGGCATTTGTCTCATTTCATGAAAATGTGAAAAAAAACCAAACAACCCAATACCATATTCAGCTTTTCCCCCTTTTCCAATTGTTTGATAGAGATGAAGCTGAAAGAAAAATCCCAATTTTGGAATAAATATTTTCCTGGCAATACCTTGTCCTTTCAGTGCCTTACATTTTTATAGCTCTAACTTTGTCCATGTTATCTTTTGCACTCTATGCTATTTAAAATTTTGTTGGTAGAATCTGTCTCTGTGTCACAGATCTTATCTGCAGAGGCCACTAAGACAATAGTGGGGGCTACTGAAAGTGTTTCTCATTTTGGACCCCTTTATTCTTTGTTTCCAGTTATCTATGAAACGGGCACTGGAGGAGTCCTCATTAATTGCTTTTGGGAAAATAAGAAACTTGGCAGAAAATGCATCACAATTGTCTAATGGGATGATATGCCTCAACTTACTGTAGACATAAAGAAACTTTGCAGGCAGCCAACGCACAGTGAGCTAACTTTACTACCAAGGAGTTCACAGCAACCACAAAGACATGTGAATGCTTGGCATAGCCAGGTTACATTTATTTTGTACCAAGCAAAGCAGAAAATTACTCTATAGTCGAGTTACTTCCTCTTTTGAGGAACCAAAAAGACAATAAATGTAGTTGAAAACAGAGACACAGATGGTGGTCAAGTTTGTGATAGGCCCAGTGAAAAGACAATACTTCTGGGTTATGACTTGTGGTTCCTCAGGAGGGAGGGTTGGCCTGGAAAGAAGCCACTGGATGAATTCCTCTAACTTGGTTGCGCTAAGGAAAAATCTCCACTTTCCTCCATGGACAAAAGTTAGCTTGATCCATGTATTAAAGTCTGGGTAAATATAAATATTTGACTTTGCTTTTTGGAAGCTTCTTAATGCATTTTGATAGTTACTTTTCTTCAGAGCTTTGATCTGGGGAGATATTGTTTTTTCCTCAAGATGATCAGTGGACTTAGGATAACTGAGCACTTTCTCTGGTTCTGCTGAAGAGATTTCAGAATCTATAGAGGTCAGTGTGTTCTTCAGAGTTTCTGATTGTGTGCCTTTGTGAAGAAGTTCTAGGATCTCTTTACCCTTTTCTCCATCCAGGACCTCTAAACAATGTACATTGGAGCAAGAATTCTGGTTTCCCAGCTCTGTCACCTTCTTCTTTAAAGCATCAACGTCTTCCTTCACAGAGAAGATATCTTCAGCTGTTGCACACTGTTTATTTTCATTAACATTCATTTTGGTTTCCAGGACTTGCATCTGCTTCTGAAAGAAGTCAGTCTTTTCCTGGATTTTTGATAATGCACAGATCATGCCAGTCATTTGGCTGAGGAGTTCAAGCTGGGTGGTTTTAATATCTTGGAGCATTACTAGAAGATTCATTTCTTCATCAGCATTAAGGTCCTCTTGATCACAATCATGGGAAGTCATAGTTGGACATCTGGTTGAATTCGGATACTGATTCTTACATTTGTGGTAAGCATTTTTAAGAGATTGTCTGATCTTGGAGAAATTTGAATTCCACATCTGCCCAGCAGCAGCTTTTACCCTTTTGGCTTGAAGTTTGTACATCTTGCATAATGAAACAAGAGACAAAGTGTTGGGAAACCTGACCAAAATCAAAGAAAGAAGCAAAGAAATCGAAGAATGAAATGGTTTTTCTCTTACTCTTTGTTGGGTATCTTTCCTGGTGACATTGTTGAATGTCCTATGGAGAACATCAAGGACAATAGCAGGCCCTCTTCGATGGTTAGCTTCTTATAGGGCAGTTCAGCCTGGAGAGCTCTGTGAAATACTGAGCAATTGTGTGAAATCCTTCATAGGTTGACCTGAAGCTGATGTCACAATAGCTGCTGGTCTAGAATTTCTTTAACCTTAGGGCCATAACTGTCAAAAGTTTTGGTCACAGGACTCTTTTTCACTTGTAAAAATTGAGCACCACAGAACTTTTGTTTATGAATTATTATCACTCAATATTCCATATTAGAGATGAAAACTAAATAAATCTTGATATTAATTCATTAAAAAAGTAAACCCAATACATGTTAACATATATGACATTTTTATGAAAAAATAATTATATCTTCCAAAAGAAAAAATCATGAAAACCACAGCATTGTTTATATATTTGCAAATGTTTTAAATGCATGAATTAATAGAAGACATGCCAGGAGAAATATCAATCACCTCAGATATGCAGATGACACCACCCTTACGGCAGAAAGCAAAGAACTAAAGAGCCTCTTGATGAAAGTGAAAGAGGAGAGTGAAAAAGTTGGCTTAAAACTCAACATTCAGAAAACTAAGATCATGGCATCTGGTCCCAGCACTTCATGGCAAATAGAAGGGGAAACAATGGAAACAGTGACAGGCTTTATTTTGGGGGGATCTAAAATCACTGCACATGGTGATTGCAGCCATGAAATTAAAAGAGCCTTGCTTGGGGAAGAAAAGTTATCGACCAACCTAGACAGCATATTAAAAAGCTGAGACATTACTTTGCCAACAAAGGTCCATCTAGTCAAAGCTATGGTTTTTCCAGTAGTCATGTATGGATGTGAGAGTTGGACTGTGAAGAAAGCTGACTGCCAAAGAATTGATGTTTCTGAATTGTGGTGTTGGAGAAGACTCTTGAGAGTGCCTTGGACTGCAAGGCGATCCAACCAGTCCATCCTAAAGGAGATCAGTCCTGGGTGTTCATTGGAAGGTCTGATGTTGAAGCTGAAACTCCAGTATTTTGTCCACCTGATGCGAAGAGCTGACTCATTTGAAAAGACCCTGATGCTGGGAAAGATCAAAGGCAGTAGGAGAAGGGGACAACAGAAGGTGAGATGGTTGGATGGCATCACCAACTCGATGGACAAGAGTTTGAGTAAACTCCGGGAGTTGGTGATGGACAGGGAGGCCTGGCATGCTGCAGTCCATGGGGTTACAAAGTGTCAGACACGACTGAGAGACTGAACTGAACCGAACTGAACTGAACCTTGATTCTCATATCTGCTTCTGCATTTTATCTGTTGTTTTGGTTGAAGTAGATGAAGAAAATATGGCTTCACATAAATATATAAATGGAGAGGATATTTTAATGACCTTATCAGTTAATTACAGCTTTTATTCTTTCTACCCACTAAAATTTGACAAATGATAATTGATTAGAAGTTAAGTACATTGTGTAATCTTAGACCAGAATAATACTGTTACATTAAAATTCACTGGTCTATCTTCAATTTTTAATAGATGTGTAATATCATGCATTGGTCATTTGGAAAGTAATGATTCACTGAATAATGCAAATCTTTCAAATGGTAGCTCATTTTATTATATAATATCCAAATATCGTGTTCATTAATATCCCACCAATCTCACCAGAAAAGTCTTTGAGTATTGGCAAGAGGCCAAGCTCGTGGTGGCAGATAAAATTTTCCAAAATTTTAATTTTAGCTTGCAAAACTTGAAATTTATTAAGCTTGTTAGTTGTTTTTCTTGAAGCGACAGGCTCTCCACATCCATTTTTTTTTTTTGCAAAAATGCTTGCCAAATACCCAAGTATGAATACCATAGTTGGCTGCCAGTTTTTCTTTCAAAACTATGTTCCATGAAAAAAACAGCTTATTTGTAACTCAAATAAGTACTTTTCCTGGAGACAATTATATTTCTGTAAGCAGCAGAAGTGCTTTATGGGTACTTCACATTACATCATGCTTAATATTAAAAAGACATACAGACGGTTAAAATTTAATAAAATGTAAAATTTTATGCTTCATCAAGGATGTTCTAGAGCTAAGCTGGCTTTTTCTTGTATGCCTTCTTTTTCTTCTTCTCTGATTGAATGGAGGTGAAAAATACAATCACTATTGGTAGTTTAGTACTTTTGCCTTGGCTTGTGCTAAGGTATCAGTTTTACCCACCATTGGTTTTGCAATGCCATTTGGAAAATTAAAATGACATGATAACTATGTATGTCAAGATATAGTCCCAGTTTATTAAAGAAGATATTCCTTCTTGGATCAGTGCCGGTTCCAACCCTCTACTAAATCATTCTTTCTCCTGTTTATGTTTAAATGCAGGGCCAGCTTCAGCCTAGGTTTTGGTATAAACTCTGAATTTAAGCAAAAGTAGTTTTAGAATTTTGGCTTGTCAGTGATACCTGGGATTTTTACTTTACTGTCCTGTCTTTGAATCCCAGTTTAGTAACCTTTCCAAAACTTCTAGAAACTTTACCAAACTCTTGCTGAGAAGAAATGTTCTCCAAGAGGCAGACTATCACCGAAAGTAATTTGGAGCCAGAAAAGGTAGCCTTCAAAGCTGTCCCATTTACTTTGGCCAAGACCATCTTATCCATCAAGCACTACAAATACTTAGTACTATGACATTTCAAGGGCCAATAAAAATAAGTATTCAAGAGGTAGAAAAAAAAAAAAACAAACCTGTGCTCAGAATATCAAAAGATGCAAGATTGAAACCATAAATGTTTAATTAAATATCTCCGGAGTGTACTATTATATCATCTTCATTAATTGTTAAGTTAGTATTAAAATTTCATTACATTTGGAGGCAATTTGTACATTAGGTATTCTTGCTTTACAGAAATTCCCAATTAAATTGCAGGGACTGCTTGGAGCAATTACTCCCTCCAGGTTAATAACAGCTAAGACTTATTGGATACATACCAGACATTGTTCTAAATATTAGCTTAATTAACTGAAATCAGAGAAGTCAAATAACTTTCCTTTCTGCTAAAAAATGGGCAGAGTAAAATTTCAAATCCTTACATGGGCCACTTGTTTCTCTATTGCCACACACACAAATATAATAAAAATATGTATTTGTCAACTCAGAAAAAGACATTTTGCTTTTTAGAAAAAATACACTATATATTTATAAAAACTCATTTTCATTAAATTTTCAGAAATATGAAAAAATTAATTGTTTGCTTATTCATCAAAGCTATTTGAAGAACTTTGTAAAGACTTTAGAAGTTGAACTATCTCTAATTCAAGCAAGTAAACACGAACATTTAGAGGTTATTCTTGCCTTAATGTAGTAAAAGTATAGCAACTATAATATAAACAGATTTAAAATTTTTCAACTAAAAATATTCATGTATACTGATTTTTTAAAAAATTTTATTTAGTTATTTACTTTTGCCTGCTCTGGGTCTTCACAGCTGCACGGGGCTTTCTCTAGTTGCAGCTGGTGGGGGCTGGCTGCTCTTCACTGCAGTGCTCAGACTTCTCATTGAGTTGGCTTCTCTAGTTGTGGCACACAAGCTCTAGGAGCTCAGGCTCAGTAGTTGTGGAGCATGGGCTTAGTTGCTCCGTGGCATGTGGAATCTTCCCAGACTCAGGATCGAACCTGTGTCCCTTACTTTGGCAGGGAAGTCCCTATACTGATTATTTTTATAAAACAAAAATGAACCTAGTAGTTTTGATGCAAACATAAACCTATCTGGGTTTTTAATTATTTATCTATTAATGTTAATGAAAGTAGCTTCAGCCTATTTGGGGCTTGTTGGATAGTGAAGAGCTGTCCTCATGGACAGTAGCCTGCCAGGCTCCTCTATCCATGGAATTCTCCAGGCAAGAATACTGGAGTCGGTTGCCATTCCCTTCTTCAAGGAATCTTCCCAACCCAGGGATTGAACCCAGGTCTCCTGCATTGCAGACAGATTTCTTTACCATCTGAGCCACCAGGGAAACCCTGTAGTGGGAGAATGCAAGCCTATTGATTAGAGTGAAGCTGTGAGAGTAGTCAACACGTGAATGAATAACAGGAATTGAGCTGACCCCTTCCCTTTGGGATCTTACTAGAGATATGAAGCCATTTCTGCTGCTGCTGCTAAGTTGCTTCAGTCGTGTCTGACTCTGTGCGACCCCAGAGATGGCAGCCCACCAGGCTCCCCCGTCCCTGGGATTCTCCAGGCAAGAACACTGGAGTGGGTTGCCATTGCCTCCTCCAATGCATGAAAGTGAAAAGTGAAAGTGAAGTCGCTCAGTCGTGTCCAACTCTTAGCGACCCCATGGACTGCAGCCTACCAGGCTCCTCTGTCCATGGATTTTCCAGGCAAGAGTACTGGAGTGGGGTGCCATCGCCTTCTCCTGAAGCCATTTAGGACTTCATAATATTGAAGTAACCAAAATAACTTGGCAGACTGGAGCGTAGTTGCTGACTCTTATCAAGGAAAAATGTCCTCCAGGTGGATGGCTTTAAAGAATGATACTTGGAGCCAGAAAGGTTAGGGTGCAAGGCTCTCCTATTCATTGACTCTGTGTGCTTAGTCAAGTTACTAACTTCTCACAAGAGTGTAAAATGGGATAATAACAACACCTATTTTGTAGAGTGACTTTGAAGATTAAAGTGTTCAATACTTGTAAACTCTTTCTGCTCCTCTCTAACCACCTTCTTACTCTCCTTTTGAATGAGAGAGGAAATTAGCTCTGCTCTCCTTGTCCCTTACTCTGCCTTTCATTCCTCTGTTTCAGTGAAGAGGCCATTCTGCCATTCTCTGACCAAGATGTAAAGCATGTGCTGCTCACTGTTCAAAATCTACAAAGGCAGATAAATAAAGCATTTGGATTAGAAAGACACCAGAATGCATAAACAAGGTCTGACAAACTGGCATTCTGTCTCCTAGTACAGCTAGTGTACCTCGAGCAACCAGCCATGGTGTCAGGCAGCGGGGCAGGTAATAACCACTGGAGAGATGGCTCTAATAATAGATACTATTATTCATGTTTAAAATGCTGGTGTTTTTTGAGTAAGTTAACTATAAATTAATTATGGTAGAGTCATGATTATCTATATAAAATCACCCTGATTTACATCTTTTTAAACATGGTTTTTGAGTTGGGAGAGGAAGAAAAGGGGAAAGTGTTAGTCATTCAGTCATGTCTGGCTCTTTGGGATCCATCCCACAGACTGTAACCCACCAGATTGCACTGTCCATGGAATTTTCCATGCAAGAACACTGGAGTGCGTAGCCATTCCCTCCTCCAGGGAATTTTCCCCACCCAGGGTTCAAACCCCAGTCTCCTGCATTGCAGATGGATTCTTTACCATCTGAAACACCAGGGAAGGCCCCACTGGGAGAGAAAGGGATAGAACTATAGTTATCACGCTAGCAACTGGGCATTATTTGTACCCTTTATGTTACATCTGCAGTCATCTAGTACTATTTGTGTGCCTAGTGCTTGTGACCATGACAAATTATTGAAAGGTCTTTTACTTCCCCTCCAAAATTTGAGGACCAGGTTTATCAGAACCTGCTCCCCAACCAACCCAAATATCACTTGTTACATACAGACTGAGATAAAAGATTGAGAAAACAAGAATCATAAAGGTCTTTCAGATTTGGTTAGGGTGGCTGACCCAAGGGGATAACAATATATTCATGAGGACGCCCTAATCCAATGTTACACAAAGTAACAAAGCTCTTTTCTTCTACTTTTCTTCCTCTTTAGTCATGAGGAGAAGAGAATGAGATCGAAATCAGAGTTGTTGTGCAGGATCATGGCAGGAATGCAGAGGAAAGCAGAAGCATAGTGCTTATGTGACAGGCAGAACGTGGTGCAGTGATGCCACTCTCTCAGCTGCATAAACTGATAAAACTGAGTGATACTGATAAGACGAACTGGTTAGAGTGATACATGGGGTGAGGGGGCCACTTCTACTCTGTGGCGCCAATAATGTTTATTCAGTTCAGTCACTCAGTCGTGTCCAACTGTTTGTGACCCCATGAACAGTAGCACACCAGGCTCCCTGTCCATCACCAACTCCAAGAGTTTACCCAAACTCATGTCCACTGAGTCGGTGATGACATCCAACCATCTCATCCTCTGTTGTCCCCTTCTCCTCCTGCCTCCAATCTTTCCCAACATCAGAGTCTTTTCAAATGACTCAGCTCTTCACATCAGGTGGCCAAAATATTGGGGTTTCAACTTCAACATCAGTCATTCCAATGAACACCTAGGATTGATTTCCTTTAGGATGGACTGGTTGGATCTCCTAGCTGTCCAAGGGACTCTCAAGAGTCTTCTCCAACACCACAGTTCAAAAGCATCAGTTCTTCGGCGCTCAGCTTTCTTTATAGTCCAACTCTCACATTCATACATGACTACTGGAAAAACCATAGCCTTGACTAGACAGACCTTTGTTAACAAAGTATTATCTCTGCTTTTTAATATGCTGTCTAGGTTGGTCATAACTTTCCTTCCAAGGAGTAAGCATCTTTTAATTTCATGGTTGCAGTCACCATCTGCAGTGCTTTTGGAGCCCAAAAAAATAAAGTCTGTCACTGTTTCCACTGTTTCCCCATCTATTTCCCATGAAGTGATGGGACCAGATGCTATGATCTTATTTTTCTGAATGTTGAGCTTTAAGCCAACTTTTTCACTCTCCTCTTTCACTTTCATCAAGAAATTTAAAACCACAATGAGGTACCATTTCACGCCAGTAAGAATGGCTGCTATCCAAAAGTCTACAAGCAATAAATGCTGGAGAGGTATGGAGAAAAGGGAACCCTCTTACACTGTTGGTGAGAATGTAAACTAGTACAGCCACTATGGAGAACAGTGTGGAGATTCCTTTAAAAACTGGAATTAGAACTGCCATGTGACCCAGCAATCCCACTGCTGGGCATACACACTGAGGAAACCAGAATTGAAACGACATGTGTACTCCAATGTTCATCGCAGCACTTTTTATAATAGCCAGGACATGGAAGCAACCTAGATGTCCATCAGCAGATGAATGGATAAGAAAGCTGTGGCACATATACACAATGGAATATTACTCAGCCATTAAAAAGAATACATTTCAATCAGTTCTAATGAGGTGGATGAAACTGGAGCCGGTTATACAGAGTGAAGTAAACCAGAAAGAAAAACACCAATACAATATACTAACGCATATATAGAGTTTTGCCAAGAGAACACACTGGTCATAGCAAACACCCTCTTCCAACAACACAAGAGAAGACTCTACACATGGACATCACCAGATGCTCAACACCAAAATCAGATTGATTATATTCTTTGCAGCCAAAGATGGAGAAGCTCTCTACAGTGAGCATAAACAAGACCGGGAGCTGACTGTGGCTCAGATCATGAACTCCTTATTGCCAAATTCAGACTGAAATTGAAGAAAGTAGGGAACACCACTAGACCATTCACGTATGACCTAAATCAAATCCTTTATGATTATACAGTGGAAGTGAGAAATAGATTTAAGGGCCTAGATCTGATAGATAGAATGCCTGATGAACTATGGATGGAGGTTTGTGACATTGTACAGGAGACAGGAAACAAGACCATCCCCATGGAAAAGAAATGCAAAAAAGCAAAATGGCTGTCTGGGGAGGCCTTACAAATAGCTGTGAAAAGAAGAGAAGTGAAAAGCAAAGGAGAAAAGGAAAGAGTCCAAAGAATAGCAAGGAGAGATAAGAAAGCCTTCCTCAGCGATCAATGCAAAGAAATAGAGGAAAACAACAGAATGGGAAAGACTAGACATCTCTTCAAGAAAATTAGAGGTACCAAAGGAACATTTCATGACAAGATGGGCACAATAAAGGACAGAAATGGTACGGACCTAACAGAAGCAGAAGATATTAAGAAGAGGTGGCAAGAATACACAGAAGAACTATACAAAAAAGATCTTCTCGACCCAAATAATCACGATGGTGTGATCACTCACCTAGAGCCAGACATCCTGGAATGTGAAGTCAAGTGGGCCTTAGGAAGCATCACTACGAACAAAGCTAGTGGAGGTTATGGAATTCCAGTTGAGCTATTTCAAATCCTGAAAGATGATGCTGTGAAAGTGTTGCCTTCAATATGCCAGCAAATTTGGAAAACTCAGCAGTGGCCACAGGACTGGAAAAGGTCAGTTTTCATTCCAATCCCAAGAAAGGCAATGCCAAAGAATGCTCAAACTACCACACAATTGCACTCATCTCACATGCTAGTATAGTAATGCTCAAAATTCTGCAAGTCAGGTTTCAGCAAAACATGAACCGTGAACTTCCAAATGTTCAAGCTGGTTTTAGAAAAGGCAGAGGAACCAGAGATCAAATTGCCAACATCTGCTGGATCATGGGAAAAAAAGCAAGAGAGTTCCAGAAAAACATCTATTTCTGCTTTATTGACTATGCCAAAGCTTTTGACTGTGTCGATCACAAAAAACTCCGGAAAATTCTGAAAGAGATGGGAATACCAGACCACCTGACCTGCCCCTTAAGAAACCTGTATGCAGGTCAGGAACCAACAGTTAGAACTGGACATGGAACAACAGACTGGTTCCAAATAGGAAAAGGAGTACGTCAAGGCTGTATATTGTCACCCTGCTTATTTAACTTAAATGCAGAGTACATCATGAGAAACGCTGGGCTGGAGGAAGCACAAGCTGGAATCAAGATTGCTGGGAGAAATATCAATAACCTCAGATATGCCGATGACACCACCCTTATGGCAGAAAGTGAAGAGGAACTAAAAAGCCTCTTGATGAAAGTGAAAGGGGAGAGTGAAAAAGTTGGCT
>NW_011494670.1:3676474-3700471 GCF_000754665.1 Bison bison bison | reverse complement strand
ATGGACAGGGAGGCCTGGCGTGCTGGGATTCATGGGGTTGCAAAGAGTTGGACATGACTGAGCAACTGAACTGAACGCATTACATGAATTTAGAAAGATGGTAATGATAACCCTGTGTGTGAGACAGAAAAAGAGACACAGATGTATGGAACAGTCTTTTGCACTCCGTGGGAGAATGCAAGGGCGGGATGATATGGAAGAATGGCATTGAAACATGTATATTATCATATGTGAAATGAATCACCAGTCCGGGTTCAATGCATGATGCAGCATGCTCCTGGCTGGTGCACTTGGATGACCCAGAGGGATGGATGGGGAGGAAGGTGGGAGGGGGTTTCAGGATGGGGAACACATGTACACGCATGGCAGATTCATGTCAGTGTATGGCAAAACCAAACAATATTGTAAAGTAAAATAAATAAAACTGAGAGTAAAATAAAAAAAGAAGCTCTTTAGTTCTTCTTCGCTTTCTTCCATAAGAGTGGTGTCATCTGCATATCTGAGGTTATTGATATTTCTCCCGGCAATCTTGATTCCAGCTTGTGCTTCCTCCAGCCCAGCATTTCTCATGATGTACTCTGCATTTAAGTTAAATAAGCAGGGTGACAATATACAGCCTTGACGTACTCCTTTTCCTATTTGGAACCAGTCTGTTGTTCCATGTCCAGTTCTAACTGTTGGTTCCTGACCTGCATACAGGTTTCTTAAGGGGCAGGTCAGGTGGTCTGGTATGCCTATCTCTTTCAGAATTTTCCAGAGTTTATTGTGATCCACACAGTCAAAGGCTTTGGCACAGTCAATGTTTATGACACCACTTTAAAATTATATGAAATAAATGCCAAAAGAATATGATTAATGGAGATGAAGAAAGGATAGAATGATTATTTTGATCATTGGTAATGATAATTTAATTTTTCACTATAACTATAATTTTATGGTCTCTTTCTGGTATGCCCTCAATATATTTATTCTCCAGTCAAATTACTACCCTTCCCTTAAAAGACAGCCTGATAATACTTTCCTTGCCCTATCCTATTCTTATTCTCCCTGTATTCTTATCAATGCTACCAACCTGTCCTGGGGCCCTACACAACAGTTTGTGAGTCTCTCTCCTCTCCAGATTGGGAGCTCCTTGAGGAGAGAGACTTGCTTTTCAATTTTATATCTCCAGTGTCACAGATTCTAGTATATGGTTGGTGCTCAGTACATTTTAATACAATGAATGAATGAATGAACTTGTGAATGATTGTCAAGGTATACACTGGGTCTCTCTGTACCTATTTCTATGCGTAGCTAGGGAACATATTGCTTGCTTCATAAAGGTAATCTGTGATAACTTTTTTCAATTCCTGAGGGATCATTTAGCATTTGGGGATAGGGATTTGATAATTGTTTCCCTGAAGACTTGAAGCAGTTAAATGGCAGGAGAGGTAAATCAGGTAGATGGAGATAATTACAAACCTGGAAACAGCTATGGTGTGGATCAGAGAAAGAGCCCAGTAAATAATGATAACAGCACTGGTATTAATGGCACTGATCCTGGAGGTGACTAAGGTGCCAAGCATACTTCCTCTGCAACAAATCAAGTTTTTTAGGCCTCCAGGGAACCATGGGTAATCAGTGTATTCTCCAAGCCCCAGCAGGAATGCCTGCAAACATATTTGTCATCAGCTTGGGTATGTGGGCGCTTATCTCTTTATTCATGTCATCTTATACTCTGAACTCGAAATTTACAGTGAGCTCTATCCAGCTTATCTGGACATACTGTTCACCGTTTAGTTCCAGTACCTTGGGGGCACATTAGTATTTTATGTAATCTCTCCTCGCTGTCATTTTCCTCCAGTTCTTTCTGTTATACTTGGCTTTGCCTGGTAATATGTTATATAAGGAGCTTGGTTTCTCTAATTCTTAACTTCACCTCTTGGTTTCTCTTCTCAGATATTACCTTTAAACCTCTACTCCCTTTACCTTATGATTGACACTCTTTTTTTTACATTGCTTTATAAGTCGTGATGTGCACAATTGATATAGCTATTAAATGGTTCAAAAAAGGAAGAGAAAGTGAAAGAAAAGTGTTTTTGCTTAACTATCCACTTTTCTTTAATGGAACCAATGAATAAATCCAGTTAGTCCTTAAACACCTCTGTTTCACTGAATTTATATCATTTAGCAGATCTTTTTGAAAATCATTATATGATGAATTCTTCCCAGTGTTAATTTTTTGTTTTGTTCCTGAATTGCTCTATACTTCATTTATACAACCCCCAAAATTAAAAGGTATGGATTTAAAATGCAATCATAAAGTATAAAAACTGAGGAATGTTAGTTTTCTCATTTCTAATTATGAATACTGTACTTTGGATTACAAGATTCAAGGAGTTATCTTCTTTAAAGTTTTAAATATTATAATGTGGAAGACTGCACTGGCTTTCCCTAATAGTACTCACCTTAAAAGACATCTGTTATTGTGGCATTTTGTGTTTCTGAGGGAATTTGCAACAATGTTTCTGTGAAGTAAATGTGTATTTATCACTTGGCTCTAGTTTTCCTTCTGTTATTAGTCTGTTCTCTGTCTATCTTAGGCCTATTACTTCCCATTCTGTTTCATCTGTACAATAAGAACAAGGTGATGCCATGGCAGATACTCAAGGAGTGTCATAAAGGTTAACATGAAAATTTCTGCTGCATCTAATTTTTAACTTTGTATAATATCTCTTACTTAAAAACCATAAACTATATTATTATTATGCACTGTTTCTTCAGTGTTTTTCTTTAGGAATTTCATTTTTAGAATCATCGCCTCTCTTCGTTTAAACCTACCTGCATCCTTCCTCCTGTATCAGTTTGAGTTTCAAGGATCTTATTTAACTTTCCAGATGTATTATTTCTCATTACACACTCTGATTGCACACAGAATAGAAAATGCCAGAAGGCGATTATAGAACTGAAGGTTGTTTTCTCTTCCTTCTCTATCTAGGTATTTGCAACTGTGACCTAAAGGGGAAAGTACTTAGCCATTGTTTTAGATATTTATTGAAGTCGCCCCCACCCCAACCAAGAAATGTGTATTGCTTCTGCAGCTGTTTCTGCATGCCAGCTAGAGTGGGAAAGGTATTTGGCAATGTTTCCCTGGTAGCTCAGATGGTAAGTAATCTGCCTGCAATGCAGGAGACCCAGGTTTGATCCCTGGGTCAGGAAGATCCCTGGAGAAAGGCATGTCTACCCACTCCAGTGTTCTCGCTTGGAGAATGCCATGGACAGAGGAACTTGGAGGCTACAGTCCATTGTGTCACAAATAGCTGGACACGGCTGAACAACTAACAGTTTCAACTATAAGACTGAGAATTTATGGGATTTTTTTGTTTTTTCTAGCCATTTCTTTCTTGAAAATTGAGGTCTGTTTTTGGTGGTCTGAATGTAATGTAAGTATCAAATGACAGAAACAGAGAGTGATAAGGCAGTTCTATTAGACACATATTTCAATAATTTTCAGCTTTAGCTTTTGACACTAATGGCTATGATTCTCACTATAACTTGTGAGAATTAATTACCACTCATTCTATTTATGTGCCCAAGTTGCTCCTCCACAATGTAGCACAAAGTGATAGCAAGCTAGTTTAAGCCCTTGGGCAATTTACATATTAAAATAGGTAGAAATCTTTATCATGACCTCCACTGGACTTCACATTTAAAATTTTCAATGGCACTAAAAAGAAAAAATAAGATATTTCTGAAAATTACATTCTTTATTGTTAAAGAGTAGAGCTGAAATAAAAATGGACACCCAGGCTAACTTTTATGATTGAGAAAGTGACATAGCTGCTTGTGTTGTTCTGTGCTTAGTTGCTCAGTTGTGTCTGACTCTTTGCAACCCCATGAACTGCAGCCTGCCAGGCTCTTCTGTCCATGGGGATTCTCCAGGCAAGAATACTGGAGTGGGTTGCCATGCCCTCCTCCAGGAGATCTTACCAATCCAGAGATCGAACCCAGGTCTCCTGTATTGTAGGGAGATTCTTTACTGACTGAGCCACCAGGTAAGCCCCACATAACTATTTAAAACCTAATAAAACAAAGATCTTAACTTTTTTTTGACTCCAGTATTTGTTTACTAATCCTATGAAAGCTTGGCATGCTTTCTTAGGAAACAGCATATACATACAATTTTGCATATAGTTTTAGGTAATTCACAGACCTGCATCCTCTCCCTTGCCTCCACAGGCATTTATGGGCACCATAAGTGGTACCTCAAGTTAAAATTCCTGACTGTAAGAGAAGGATTATTCTTGCTCCAATTTCTGCTTGTGGGTGTTTTGCTTCTAAGGGGTCTGGTAGCTTTTAGGTAATTTTGTTCCAGAATTTAGAATGTGTGAACTGCTAAGAGTGAAGAATGTTGATTACTGGGGATAAAGGGAGGGAGAGACCTGTAGAATGCAAGTGACTTGGGAGTGCTTCTGTGAGAACCTTTAAAAATGAATGAGATCTGTGTAGATAGATGTTGGGGTTCCCTGGTGGCACTAGTAAAGAACCCATCTGCCAGTGCAGGAGACTTAAGAGACATGGGTTCAATCACTGGGTCAGGAAGATCCCCTGGAGGAGGGAATGGATGCCCATTCCAGTATTCTTGCCTGGAGAATCCCATGGATAGAGGAGCCTGGCCTATGGAGTCGCAAAGAGTCAGACACAACTGAAGTGACCTAGCACACACGCACACACACAGAGATGAAAGTTAGGTCTTCCAGGCTGTATGCACCATGAAGTCAGGGTCTCTGTTTGGTTTGTTCTTCACCACACCTAACGTGGCACCTCCTATATGCCCCTAGGCTTTCAATAAATACTTACACAGTGCTTTGTGCCTCACTTCTACTGAGGAGCATGAGTCAAGGGAAGTGAAAGTGAAAGTGAAAGTCACTCAGTTGTGTCTGACTCTTTGCTACCCCCATGGACTAGTTCATGGAATTCTCCAGGCCAGAATACTGGAGTAGGTAGTCATTCCCTTCTCCAGGGGATCTTCCCAACCCAGGGATCTAACCCAGGCCTCCCACATTGCAGGCGGTTTCTTTACCAGCTGAGCCACCAGGGAAGCCCTGCATCAAGGGAAATGGCCATCGACTCAGGGCAGAAGTTCTGTTACTCATCCTCCCAAGGAGATAGTTCCCATCAAGGATCCTCTTGCCCCATGGTGTTCAAGCCAGTAGAATGAGACCAAGTTTGGCTCAGACACAAAGGAAAGCTTCATTCTTTGATCAAGAATGGAGAGGTTCCAGATTGAGCTCTAGGGTACATACCCTCCCCCACAGAAGGAACAGCTGAGGGCGGGGCTGCTTTATAGGGATCTTGTCAATGGGGAGAGAGGAGCGAGTTCTGGAGTTCATGTGAAGCTGTTTCCGTCAAGATGGCACACCGAGCAGGCACAGCACGCGTCCTGCGGCTGCCATCTTGAGCAGTGTCCTGCGCAGTGCTTCCCTGACAGTCTGCTGAGCTGAGGGAGCGGGCACAGCCACCATTTTGCACGAGGAACTCTGGTCTGAAACTCTGGGTCCCAGGCTTCCGCACGTGGCACCCTATGAGCAAGTGAAACTAGACTAAGCACAAAGGAGAAGAAAAAGGTTAGACTTTTTTTACCAGCTAGATTCTGTTTTCATTCCCCAGGAATGGTTATGGGCTTTGCTGGTGACAAATCTCTCTTCTGTCTTTTGTCCTGCTCCTTATTCCTGAGGGGTGCTGAGGGGTGAAAGTCCATCTTCTGTAACTGCTTTCTGTTGATTATAGGTGCCTGTTATCATACCCTGGGTAGAGTTCTGCTCTAGAGCAGAACTTCTCCTCAGACTACTTTAGATATGTTTGTCACAGGCCTCCCTTAACATGTAGGTGTCTAGCTCTTTTGCCTGTAGGCAAACCTGTTCCCTGATGTTGAGCCTCACTGCCATGGCCTGCATAACCCTGCTCGCACTTCTGTTTTTCAGAAAAGGAGCTTCAGGTCAGAGGAAGATTCAGAATGTCACCTACATACTGGAGGAGAGTTCCCTCCTCTAGATGTAGATCTATTTTAGGTTTTTAGCTGAAATTTCCCCAAAGATGGTGGAGAAAGTTTTGTATACTTAGGGCAGGGTTATTCAGCAGAATTCTTTTTGCTGTGTGTTTGGGTTCTGCCACTCAAAAGCAAAAATTTCCTGTGATTCTGGGGCTAATGGAATACAGAAAATAGCATCTTTTAAATCGAATATGAAATACCAGGTCCTAGTGACAGTAGAGTAGCCAGCAGGGTATAAGATTAGGGATCACTGGGTGTATATCCTAGGTGGGCTGACTGACTGCCCCGAGGTCCTGTACTGTGTAATATTCCCCAGTGGATTTCTTTTTAAGGAAAATGGGGGTATTACAGGCTGATTGACATGGTCCAATAAGGCTCTGGTCATTTAGGTTCTGTGTAACAGGAGCAATACCCAATAAGGCCTCCCCACAGAGAGAAGTCCTTATTTTCTATTGGATCATGTTTGTACTATCATGAAACTGACTCCTATAACTATTCCCACCCATCCCTGGGCCCAGACCTCAGGATTTACAGCCAGGAGGTTTGTCCTCAGTCATTAATGGTATCATCTTGTACCTTTGTCTAAAGGGACACCAATCTCTAGTTTGTCTCCCGTTAAGTGGCCTTCAATTTATGTAAGAGTCCAGCCATGAAATTAAAAGATGCTTACTCCTTGGAAGAAAAGTTGTGACCAACCTAGATAGCATATTCAAAAGCAGAGCCATTACTTTGCCAACAAAGGTCTGTCCAGTCAAGGCTATGGTTTTTCCTGTGGTCATGTATGGATGTGAGAGTTGGACTGTGAAGAAAGTTGAGTGACAAAGTATTGGTGCTTTTGAATTGTGATGTTGGAGAAGACTCTTGAGAGTCCCTTGGACTGCAAGGAGATCCAACCAGTCCATTCTAAAGGAGATCAGCCCTGGGTGTTCTTTGGAAGGAATGATGCTAAAGCTGAAACTGCAGTACTTTGGCCACCTCATTCAGAGTTGCCTCATTGGGAAAGACCCTGATGCTGGGAGGGACTGGGGGCAGAAGGAGAGGGGGATGACAGAGGATGAGATGGCTGGATAGCATCACTGACTCGATGCACATGAGTTTGAGTGAACTCCGGGAGTTGGTGATGGACAGGGAGGCCTGGCGTGCTGCGATTCATGGGGTTGCAAAGAGTTGGACACGACTGAGCGACTGAACTGACTGAAGAAGACATGGGTGTTAGTATGTTCATCCAACTTGCATTCTGCAGTGGCTCTACAAATGCCTTTTCTTGAGCCTTCCCCAATACCTGCATACTTTTACAACTCTTGTGACAGAGTTTGCCTGGGTCTGGTGTTTAGAACCGAATAAATTGCACTGGTGTCAACTAAGAACTCAACAGGCTTTCCCCTATGTCCAGTGTCAGTTGGGTCTTTTAGGGGTCAATTGGAGTGCCAGCTTAGGAGCCCTCTGGCCTCATCATTCTTCATCTGTTTGGACCATATGCCTTGAAGGGTAGTGGCCAAGATTTGCCATTTCTATTCTCCTTTGGGGGTGATAAGGGTACTCCTTTCCATTGTCCCTCTGGTTTACATATGGTGCAATGATTGGGTCCTAGTTTCCATGGGAGATAGGGGTCACTTATCAAGAGTTGAGAGTCTCTATGGGTGGTTAGTCCAGATTCCCATGCTAATTGGTTGATTTGGAGGGAAACAGTTAGTAGGTGTGCTTGCCTCTGAGCTTTTTTATCCTCTGACTTTTCTTCCTGTATGTCTTGGTTATTAAATACAGAGTAGGCTACCCCGATAGGTGAGGTAGGGATATCTGGTTCTATTTCCAATTTCTGAAGTCTGCATGTAATGTCAGGGACACTTTGGGACATGAGATATGACCTCAGCTTTGCATTCCCTTCCAATGAGTCAGAGACAGTGGTAGAAGATTTGCACATATTCCCTGAGGAGTTCTAGGAATGCTTAAGGTTTTCTGTTGGTTCCTGATTGATTTCATTTTTTCTTATTCTAATCGACAGTTTTCTTTCCTGCTGCCTGGATGCCCTTTAGAATTATATTTTTATAATGGGTCAGTCTCTGTCTTCCACCTTGTTCCATTATCTGGGTGGTCCCAGTTGGGTTCATTATCTGGGACCATTTGATTCCCTGGTCTCAAAATAGCTTGACCTGAATTGTTTCTGTTCTCTTTATCTGGCCTTTTCTTCCCCCATTAGGAAGAGGTTCTGGGTGTCAGCCCAAGTGAGCTCATAGGTCTGAAAGATTCCCCTATCAGATTCAGTAAACCCCTCTAGATATTTCCTCAACCCCTTTCTCTGAGTCTTCCAGTTATACAGATCAGAAGTGGTAGATTGGTATATATCTGGCTGAGCACTTCTTCTCCCTCAGGGACCTGCCTCAAAGGGAGTATTTTTCCTGATGGGTTGTTGGGCCCTTGCTGGTAATTAGTTATGCTTCACGTAGAGGGATCCTTGGGCTTGTGGCCCAAATCAAGATATATAATCTCAGTGAAGGAGAGTGTGTATCTATTTATCTTGTTTCAATATTTATTTATTTGGCCACCCTGGATCTTAGCTGTGGCATGCAGGATCTTTTTAGATGAGATATTTGAACTCTTAGTTGTTGCACGTAGGATCTAGTTCTGCACCCCCTGCATTGGGAGCATGAAATCTTAGCCACTGGACCACCAGGGAAGTCCCCCTATCTCTTTTGAAGGCCTTTGTTTTGATAGAAGGACATATAACAAATTGTACATAGGGAATTTTATCTGATGTCTTTTGTCTCTGGCATAGCAGGTCCAATTGTAAAATGATGTTGTAATTTAGAGATGGGCCAACTTTCCATCTCCCAGCCAGATTAGAGCCAGGGTGTCTAAGTACTGAGGAGGTAGTTGGAGTGATTTTGTGGCACTCAAATGCCATAAGATTTGACCCAAATAAGCTTTCTGATTCAGGAAATTAGGAACCAGCACCAAACTATTAATGGATTTCTTGAAAGACTAAAATAGGAGGCATACGATATGGACTCTGATATAATTGAGGGTCTCCCTTAAATTTGTAATGGCCTGTGCTTGGGATAGTAGTTAGTTCCTCCTCAGTCAGAATATCTCATGGGAGGTTAGATGGACTGCTCTGAGTCAGAGCAGCTTAGCCACGTTAGTTCCTGACCAACTTGGCCAGTGGGGAGTGGCACAGCTGTCTGAGGAGGTGGTCTTCTCTTTCGTCCTTTCAGCTGAAGAGGAGTTTTTGAAATCTCACGAGGTAAAAGCTACAAACATGAGGGATTTCCATGGGGTACTCCCAGATTGCTGAGGGAGAGAGCCTGTGTAACCTCAGTTGAAAAGGAAACACCCAAGATTCATCTCCCAAGCAGTGGGAGAGGAGAGGTCCAGCAGTGGGTGTTTCCTGTACTTGCCAGCAGCTCACAGGGCTTCCTGACAATGGGAATGGCTCTCAGGGCTCCCCAGCCCACTTGAGAGAAACTAGTGCTGACTAGAAAAGGTCAGGCCACCAGTTGCATACCTACCTTAGGACACACTCAGGGATTCCTGGTGCTTTTCCCTGAACTTGGGTCAAGTGTCCTTCTTCCATTTTGTCAGATGGTTCTTATTACCTGGGCCCTTTCCCAATCTCACTATAGACTAATGGGGCTGGCCACTTTCTTTTACCAAACCAAAAGTGACTATGGAGAATGCTGCTGTTAACCCCTGGAGGTTGGCACAGAGAGCATAAAGATCAAGTAAAGCCTCTACCAGTCTGTAGAGGTGTCAAGAGGACAGTCCTACTAGTGAGACAGAGGGCAAGTCTGTCATCCCTCCCTTTTGTCCACAGGTCCCCTCTGTCCCCAGTCATCCAGTACTGTAGGAAGGCCACTCAGAGGTGAGGGGCAGTGAGTTTCAGTCTCTGATCCCCAGCAATGCCACAGTATGATTTCCTCAAAGGGGAACAGTCCATATGTCTCTGGGGCCCAGGCTGTATGGGCACCACACATGGTTATCAGGTTCCTGGGCAGAGTTGCTCTGAATTTGTCTGAAGGCTGCTGCCATTCTACACTGTCAGAGTTACCCAAAGGTCAGAGTTGATCATTGTCACACAGACCTCTCAAAGCCTCTGCTGTCCTTCCACTTGGAGCCAGTATGGGCCGAGAGCCCAGTGAATAGGTGCAGACAAAAAGGTCAAGGTCTGTCCGTTTGCAGTTGCCAAAATTTTGTTACTTATCCTTTCAAGTTGGATCCCAACAAAGATCCTCTTGCCTGGTGTCATTAGAGCCAGTATAACAAGACTGAGTTTGGTTCAGAAGCAAAGCTTATTCTCTGATCAGAAAATGGAGAGGTACAAGCTCACGTTCTAGAATACACACTGTCCCTGAAAGGCCATAGGTGGGGCTGCTTTATAGGATTCTTGTCAGAGGGACAGAAGGCAGAGTTCTTGCAAGTCAGGTGCAAGAAACAGCAAATTGTGCTGTTTCCCATGCTCCAGAGAGCAGTGCCGGGTGACGCATCTCTGCACATGTCCCACTAAGCTGAAGTGGTGGGTGCAGCCATGTCACATTAGGAATTCTGGTCTGAAGTGCTAAGTGCAAGGCCTTTGAATGTGGCACCATATAAACAGAAGAAACTAGACTAGGCACAAAGGAAAAAATTGGTTAGACTTTATTACCCAGATTATATTTTTTATTTCCTGAGACCTGTTAATGGGCTTTGCTGGTAAAAATTCTGCTTGTGCCTCTGATATAAAGTGACTGAGATAAATTTTGGTGGTTTGTTTAGGTATCTCTGGTGATCAGTTGAAAGCATGAAACTGTTTTATAAGAGATCTTGGGGGGGTCAAAGTTACAAAATTGAGTGTCTTAATTTTATTGCTAGTGAACTAAGGATTAGCAGGTATGATACATCCAATATTTTATTATGAAATTCTGATAGCCTATGGGACTAGAACTTGCAGTGGTGATTCCAAATCTGAGAACTAACTTCTAGACCTAAATTTCCTATAGCAGTGGAGGAGCCTCTATGTTCACTGTGGCTCTTGTAGCTTGTGGTTTTCACCCAAGTTCTGCAGTTTATTTCTCAGAGTGAGGAGGAAAGAAGGAAAGGCTCTTTGGGACAACTAAGTCAGCTTTCATTTTCACTTTTTCTCCTCTTTTACCCTTTTTCTGGACTCCTCTTCGCACCTGTACACATGTGGGATCTCTACCTGCTGAGTCATCACAGTAGAGTGGTGAGTCAGTTTGTGGCTTTCCTTTATTCCACGATGTGAATTACCTGTTAGCTTTATTTGATTTAATCCTGAGTCACTAGTGGGCATTTCTCTTTCCCTTTCTATATAATTTATGTATCTATACATATATTAATGTCAATGAAAAAATTAATCAGCTGATCTAAGAAAGAAATGGAAAATTTTATTCAAGCCAAACTGAGAATTATAACCTGGAAACAGCATCTCAGAATGCTCCAGGAACTGCTGTGCCCATTAAAAGTCAAGACACAGTTATATATGTTTTTAGAAACAAAGGGCTGTGCAATAAATGGCATATTGTTGAAACTTTACACAGTCCAGATGTAGGCGTCATTGTGGCTCCTTACAAGATCAGGAAGGAATGTTATCTTTTAAGGAGTTGCCTTGCTGATGCTAGGAGAATGTTGCTTTTTGTGGTTGGGCAAGTATTTCTGTCCAAGGGGGAGATTTGGTTGATGTATAACACAGATACACAATGCACAGTAAGGAGAGGAAAGGAAGCCAAAGGGCAGAAAGCAATTTTTATGTTTAAATTTTTCTTATCTTGCCATAAACTATGAGTTTTACTTCATATTAGTCTATATAATACAAGTGCCAATGAAATTTTCCCTTTTAAAATCCTGACTGTACCTGGAACAGCCCTTTGTCATTGGCACAGTGGTAAAGAATCCACCTGCCAGTGCAGGAGATGCAAGAGACGTGGGTTCGATCCCTGGGTCGCGAAGATTCCCTGGAAAGGGAAATGGCAACCTACTCCAGTATTTTTTGCATACCTGAACATGTGAGTGTGGTGGCAGTGATAGCTCCTTTCTCAGACTTGGGGGCTCTATAAAGAGGGACAAGAATTAGCATGTCATTCCTGCCTTCTCTTCATCCCTTCAGAGAAGAAGTGCCTTTGCTTAAAATGCTGAGTTTGGGATAAGAAACTGGGAATGCATACCTCCTCTCTTTCCTCCTTCCCTTTGTCTTGGAATTTGCTTGCCAGCTGAGAGCTTTTCATTCTGCCCTCCACATCACCAGCTAGACAGGGGCTGACTCTGTCCTCCACCCCCGACCCAGCTCAGGGGTTCAGCACAAGGCTTAAACTCAGAGAAATAATCTGATTCTGAGGTTGAGTATTAGGAAGACTATGTTTGCCATACATTCATGCTGCATCTGTCATAAAGGTGACATCTTTTTATCTCTGAATTGCTGTATTCTTCTGCTTGTTTCAATTATAGAAACTAGGAGAGGATAAACAGCATAATTTACTCACCCTCTCATACACCCAACAAAATAGGCTGGTTTTTAGTCATTGCAAACTTGGATGATGTTACTCAGCCAGTTTTTTTGGAGAAGTTCAGAGTAAAACCTGTAGAGAGTGGCCTGTATTTGGTGAGAAGCCTATGATTTGAAATTCTGATTTTAGGTGCAGGGTTTATAATTTAGATGTGACCAGACATCTCTTTTTTTCTTGCTACTACAAATATCAGAAAGACCATACTGACCTGGTTTTTTAAGAGAGTGTTGTGAGTAGTAAACTGAAATTACCAGGTGTAGGTACTTCAATCCGTTGCTTAAAATTTTCTCTTCCACTGTTTCCTTGTCTGTGATATAGGGATGATAGTGTTTCACAAAGTTGTGGGAGGATTAAATGGAAAAAAATGTACTTGAGAAACAATTCAGTACCTGGTCCATCATAAGCATTCGATAAATATTTAATAAACATCTATGGTGTGGTAGATGCTGTGTCACAGAGAAGTATTCTTTATGAATCAGTGAACTCAGGGACCTGACATTTTGCTGTCTGAGATAGAACGATTTAAAAAGAGGCGATAAGAAATCAGTCTGTTACTGGTGACTTTATCTTTTCCTCTTCCATCTATTCTCTAAATTTATCTTTTTATTTTTAATTCAACTAGTGCCATTTTGGTCCTATAGATCTAGTTTCTCAATGCAGTTTCCTTTAAAGATTATTGGTATTTCCTTAAGAAAAAGAGAAATCCAGTAGTCAGCTGCCAGGTGGTAGGTCTCTTGGTGCCGTCCAAACCGACCCCCTGCAGAGGGGACAGGTGTGAAGGCTGCAAGGTCGCTTGGCTCATGTTTGCAGACTCCTAAACTGAGTTTGAGGTACAAAAGGAGAGGTAGGAATGTTTTCAAGACAACCTCAAATTTTTCTTCCCTATCTGTCTGGAAGATAAAACAAGTTCCATGAGACTTTTAAAGTTTATATATATATTCCTGTAGAATAGCCAACATTTCTCTTTGTAAGTGCTCATGAGTCATAGGCATTGGGGGTGGAGGATGGGAGTTGTGGTTGGTTCCTTGAGCCTTCAACATGTCACCTACTTCACAGTGGCTCTGTCACAGTTGGTTCTTCCTAGGAATGTGCTGAGGAAGAGGAAAGGCTACCGCATAAAGTCAGTCCACACGTTTACCATCTCTAGTCCCGTCTCCCTCCCAGAACTGGTAGACTCCAGTCACCTCCTACAAGGGTCATTGTTCAAGAAGAAAAAGAAAAAAAGAGAAGGAATTCTTTCTCATTTTAAAATGTCTAGGCCTACCGATTTGTGTCTACATTATTTAAAGCAGTGAAGAAACCATCTCTTCTCTGTGCAAAAGAAGGAAGAGTCTCTCTCTCTCTCTGGGTGGCCTTAGGAGGTTTGTCCACACAGGTGTGACTGACACTCTAGTGTTTGGCTTGGTGAGGTGGTGGAGAGAGCCCTGGGCAGAAGGCTCTGATTCTACTTGTCAATTGTGTGTGTGCGCGTGTGCGTGTGCATGTGAGTGTTTGCTCAGTCGTTCAGTCATCTGACTCTTTGTGACCCCCATGGACTGTTGCCCACCTGGACTGCTCTGTCATTAACCATCTGTAACAGAGCCCCTGGGCTTCCTGGTGATTTTCAGAAATGAAGGGACTGGACTCAATGATATCTTAATTCCAGTCCAATTTCAATATTAGAAAAAATGTACCTTATGATGCAGAAGGAGGATTTAATTAACTTTCAGATTTCTGAATAAAAAAAATTACCCCTGTTGTATTAAATGTTAAACATTCTATGATATACCACATTCATAATGTAAACCCGCTTTTATATGCTTATTAAGCTTGAAGCTTTTAAAAACACTGCTTGATTATGATCCAATATTTGGTTATTAACAAATTAAATTAAATATTTGCCTATTTAATTGAGAATAATTGTGTCATGCAAAAATAATTCAAGAGTTGGAGACTCTTCCTTCATTAATGTCTACTTCAGTTATTAGAAACATAAAAGTAGTCTGAGATCAGGAAAATTCCAAGGTTATTTAAACTGCATTTTATTGGATCAAAGATGCAGTTTTTGCTCCTCATTTTAATATTGCTGAAATTAGAATTCAACTTACAATAGATGGCATTTTAGCATTGTGTTGTATTGTAGATTACTTAGTGATGCTTTTCTTAATGATACTTAAAATAATAGCATGCTTGCAATTAATGGTGTCCTAGTTTTATTGAAATACAGTAAATAATAATTTACAATAAATACCAAAATTTTAGACTAGCTTTCTAGTCTTACATAAATGCAGTATACATCAGTTCAGTTCAGTTCAGTTCAGTCGCTCAGTTGTGTCCGACTCTTTGCGACCCCATGAATCGCAGCACACCTGGTTGGGGACAGGGGCGAGCTCCCCGCCGGGGCCTCCTGGCTGCACTCACAGTCCCGGACAGATCTGCAAGTAGGAGGGGCGGGGGCCATCACCAACTCCCGGAGTTCACTCAAACTCACATCCATCGAGTCGGTGATGACATCCAGCCATCTCATCCTCTGTCCCATTCTCCTCCTGCCCCCAATCCCACCCAGCATCAGAGACTTTTCCAATGAGTCAACTCTTCACATGAGGTGGCCAAAGTACTGGAGTTTCAGCTTTACCATCATTCCTTCCAAAGAAATCCCAGGGCGGATCTCCTTCAGAATGGACTGGTTGGATCTCCTTGCAGTCCAAGGGACTCTCAAAAGTCTTCTCCAACACCACAGTTCAAAAGCATCAATTCTTCAGTGCTCAGCTTTCTTCACAGTCCAAATCTCACATCCATACATGACCACTGGAAAAACCATAGCCTTGACTAGACGAACCTTTATTGGCAAAGTAATGTCTCTGCTTTTGAATATGCTATCTAGGTTGGTCATAACTTTCCTTCCAAGGAGTAAGCGTCTTTTAATTTCATGGCTGCAATCACCATCTGCAGTGGTTTTGGAGCCCCCCAAAATAAAGTCTGACACGGTTTCCACTGTTTCCCCGTCTATTTCCCATGAAGTGATGGGACCAGATGCCATGATCTTCATTTTCTGAATGTTGAACTTTAAGCCAACTTTTTCACTCTCCACTTTCACTTTCATCAAGAGGCTTTTTAGTTCCTCTTCACTTCCTGCCATAAGGGTGATATCATCTGCATATCTGAGGTTATTGATATTTCTCCTGGCAATCTTGATTCCAGCTTGTGCTTCTTCCAGCCCAGCGTTTCTCATGATGTTCTCTGCATATAAGTTAAATAAGCAGGGTGACAATATACAGCCTTGACATACTCCTTTTCCTATTTGGAACCAGTCTGTTGTTCCATGTCCAGTTCTAACTACTGCTTCCTGACCTGCATACAGGTTTCTCAAGAGGCAGGTCATGTGGTCTGGTATTCCCATCTCTTGAAGAATTTTCCACAGTTTATTGTGATCCACATAGTCAAAGGCTTTGGCATAGTCAATAAAGCAGAAATGATGTTTTTCTGGAACTCTCTTGCTTTTTCCATGATCCAGTGGATGTTGGCAATTTGATCTCTGGTTCCTCTGCCTTTTCCAAATCCAGCTTGAACATCTGGAAGTTCACGGTTCACGTATTGCTGAAGCCTGGGTTGGAGAATTTTGAGCACTACTTTACTAGCGTGTGAGATGAGTGCAATTCTGTGGTAGTTTGAGCATTCTTTGGCATTGCCTTTCTTTGGGATTGGAATGAAAACTGACCTTTTCCAGTCCTGTGGCCACTGCTGAGTTTTCCAAATTTGCTGTATACATGTTAAACCTTAAACATAAATCCAAATTTCATGAACCTAAAATATCCTAACATGATCATTTAAAGTACACAAAGCTATGGTAAACTTTTTTCATTCAGTGGAAGTTCCAACTTGAACCTAAGCTGGAATTTAACATGGGCATGTTTAGTGAACCTGAGGCGGCTTATGAGATGCTAACATATATGAATTGAGTCATATGGCATGCTCTCAGAGGAAGAAGAATGTTCTGTTTTGGTGTCTGCAACTGGACATAGGCATATCAGTTGGGTTCTCTGGGAAGCAGAGAACTGAGGGGCAGTTGGAAGTACAAATAGTTTATTGGAGAAACATTCATGAAAGATAAAAGCAAGAAGAATTGTATTGAACAGGGAAAGCCTATAAATTTGACGAAGTCTTGGGCAATCTACCAGGGAGGTCTGGAGCAAAGATTGTCTGTGAGATTGAGTTCCCTACTGAGCAGAAATGTCTTGGCTAGGGCTATCCAAAGACAGCATGGACTCTGCTTGAAAGCTGAGCTGGATTCTGAGCATGCTACAGCTGTAGACTCAGCAAACTGTACTCCTTGCAGGTAAAATTTAAGGTCTTTCTTGATGGGGAATTTGAGAACTGCTCGGGATAGCACAGTGTCTCTCTTAGGTTAGCAGTCCTAATCCAAGGACTCTTGTCTGAATCCTGTAGTGCGAAGTGTGTCAACAACTATGTGGGTCTGAGATTTTACCCTTTCTGCAAGCTAACAATGTAGCCTAGTGCAGTGTCATGGACATGAGACTCCTCAGTCAAGGAGAGAGGACTTTATTACTCATGGCACAGTAGCGAGCATGGTGGCATGTTTCCATAGGGTGATGCAAAGAAGGCTACGTGATGTCTGTGCACACAGTGGGGTGTGCTACAAGAGGGGAACCTCGAACCTAGGGAATCTCAGTCTGTCATAATTGCAGAGAGCCTGCCTGACTTTTGCCTGTTCCCCAGTGGACAGCAAACAAATTTGCCCTTTGCTCCAGAGGCAGACATTCCATCTTCCGCAGCTTTTGGCTATGCAAACATCCTTAGAAAGCTAATCCAGAGCTAAGGAAGCCAGTGTCTCTACCCATGAGATATGCAGAAACGTGAAAGACCCAAGGAGAATTGTCTCCAAAAATGCATTACAAGCAGAAGCTTAACGGGAGTATTTTCGCAAGTGATTCTGAAAGACAAGAGGCACAAAGTAGAGAAAACTCTGCCTAGGTCTAAAGTGATGTGTTGACTCATGTAGGGAGAAGGACATTCTTCCTACTTCTTGCAACAGAAGGGACTTCAGCTCAGAGAGAATTATAAGGGAGCCCATGCCTCTTATCACCTGGAGGGTGTGCAGTTAGAGGAACACCAAGAAACAGCATTATCAACATGAATATCAGTTCTCTCACTGACTTCTGCCTCGGTGTTTGCCTGCAGTGAGTTAGGCCACAGCCTGAAAATGGTAAGATTCTAAAAACTTTGGAAATACTCTTTCAGGACCTCTAAAGATAGTTGAGCAGGGGAACAAGAGCCAACTTTCATGGGACTGGTGTCTGTTCCCTCTGCAAGTGAGAGTAAGAGGCAGAGAAATTTGAGATGTGATCATTCCTATTATCCTGCTAGCCCCTAAAGGCTGGGGAGGCCTGCTTCAAGAAACTCAAGTCATACCAGTCATGCTTGTTCAGGAGTTCTCATGAGCTCTTTGATATATGAATGGCTATATTTAGTAAGTCTTTTCAGCCTAATTATAGTTGACCGTGTATCTATTTCCATTTTTGTCCTTTAACCTTCCTTTCTCCAGAATGCTGAAGGAAAGACTGAATAAGTAAGTCATTTCATGTGGGTTAAAAAAAAAGATTTAGACTTAATGAAGGAATTTCTCATTCATTTTCAAAGCTCAGTTCAATATTTATGTCTTCCTTGAAGCTGGTTTATTCCTGATCACTGTGGTTTCTTCCTTCTTCAACTCATATAACTAAGTCTAGGAATGACAAAACTATTTCATCATGTATATTTAATCAGTTGGGAGTAAGTAACAAGAGTACTTTGTTGAGAACAGTGAGATCAAGTCCCAGGTCCTGGGAAAGGCAGCCGCGAGCAATGTGGTTCATGAGGTTGGCACTGTGGGGTGGCAGATGCCTATTATATATTTAAAGACACTTGCCCAACTGGTTTTTAAAAAGCTTTTCCACAGAAGACAGATTTTTTTTTATTACACAGAACAGTGAAACTTCATGAAACAAGTGTTCTTTTTCCAAACAGTTTGAAAAACATTGCAAAGTATGAAACTCTTGAGAAATAACGATGAATATTACCATAATGAAGACTATATGTAATCTAGAATCTTCAAAACTTTTTTTTTTTTACTACAGAACCTCTTTCCTCCAAAATATCCTAACAAACTAGTCATTATGTAACACACTGTGATAAGCTCTGTGTTATTGTCTTGTATAAAAATATAATTTTGAATTATTTACTTTTTCATGTTTTTGTTTCTCTGCAGCTGAACTATAAACTTGTTGAGAACAGGGATTATGTCTTAAACTTCTTGAATGTGTCACAGACTCTAAATCAATGCCATGTACATAGTTGGAGTTCAATATGTATTTTTTTGATGTCTTAACTAAGTTCACCATGGTAATAATGACTGCTATAGACACTTCACAGGTTCATTGGTGTATTACCAGTGCTTAGCATGTTGTTAGAACTGAATTAAAATTTGTTGCAAGTTAGAATTATGTGTTAAGACAGATGAAATATTAAGATAAGTCAGTTCTTGAAATAAAGGCGCCTAGAGGTTTTTGAGGCAGTTAAACTTTTTTATTTTAATTTTTTCAGTCCTATTGAGATATAATTGACATATAATATTGTATAAGTTTAAGGTGTAAAATGTGATGATTTGATACACATATATTGTGAAATGTTTACCATAATGAAGTTAATTCATACATCCTTCACTTAACTGGGCTTCCCTGGTGGCTCAGACGGTAAAGCGTCTGCCTGCAATGCTGGAGGACCGGGTTCGATTCCTGGGTCGGGAAGATCCCCTGGAGAAGGAAATGGCAATCCACTCAGGGCACTCTTGCCTGGAAAATCCCATGGATGGAGGAGCCTGATAGGCTACAGTCCATGGGGTCGCAAAGAGTCAGACACTGAGCAACTTCACTTTCACTTAATTAGCTTTTGTTGTTGTTGTTATTTATGGTGAGAACATTAAAGCTCTACTTTCATGGCAACTTTAAAGGCTACAGTGCAGTATTGTTAACTATGGTCACCATGCAGTACCTTAGATCCCTGGAACTTATCTTAAAACTGCAAGTTTGTACCCATTGACCAACATGTCCTCATTTCCCCCACTTCTCTGCCCCTAGCAACTACCTTTCTACTCTCTCTTTCTATGAGGTTGGTGTTTTTAGATTCTATGAAGAAGTAAGATCATATGGTCTTTCTCGGTCTGACTTATTTCACTTAGCATAATGTTGAACCAATTTTAAATAAAGACAGTGGGTTCATGTTGCAGCAGAAGAGAATGCAGTAAAAATATAGTGAAGAGCCTGACTGAGTCTTGCTTCCCTGGAACTGGTTATCTGAGAAGGGTTGGAGGGGTGGGGTGGGTGTCCCATCTGCATCGAAAGTGCAGTTTGCTTGGAAGCTTGTGAAGCAGTATAGCAAGAAATGAAGGCTGTTTTTCTGGTTAGATGCTAAATTTAAGACTTAGCTCTGCTACTTGCTAGCTGTATAACCTTGAGTTAATCTCAACTGCCTATCTGGAAAATGGAATAAAAAGAGTGCCTACCTTGTAGGATTATTGTGAACGTTAAATGAGATATTTAAAGAATTTTCATGGTGCTTGTTCCATGCAATGGGGAGAAATCAATATAAGTAATCTATTATTCTTGCCAGGGTAGGTTAGAGAAAGCACAGAAAGGTCTTTGAACTTTTTGGATAGCAATGTAATATAAGTCTTTTTTCCTTGATGTTTTCAGATGTCTCTTTTTTCCCTCAATTTTTGCACTCTTGTTATATGCTGTGCCTTGTATAGCAGCAGGATCAGTCAAATTTGTACTGGAAAGTCATATTGTAATGTATGATATTTTACTTGAAGGTTAGATACATTTTTTTGTATCACTTGCTAATCCAATGCAGTGCTTTCCTAGTAGTTATATGCTCAGGAAATGATTATCAAACATTAAAATGTTCTAAAATTATGTCCAACATTAAAAATAAACAGATAACTTCCAAATATGATTGTGAATTAAGAGGTAACTGATTCTTTGAAGTATGACAAGATATGTTAGCTGGCTAGATCTCTGAATTTCTGCTTTGTATATATTTTCTTATAATAGATGCATATTTTCTTAAAGTTTCTGTTATTTTAGATGTTAACTATTTCAGTGTAAATTTCTTGGAGCCTACTTTTAGAGTTGGTTCTATTCTCTAACTCCCAAGCCTTTATTTGCATAGGTAAATAGCCATTTTCCTCTTTTTTTTCTATTTAAAGTTCGTTATTTAGTTCCTTTAACAGTACCAATAATTCTAAGTTTAATACTGTCAGATTTAGAATTACATATTTTAAGACAAATCTTCAGTTGTATTAGTAAAAATATGATATATGATTGTAACAAAGATTCTTAAACATCCCATTTGTTTCTCATTATTTCTGTTGGCTATTTAGGCTTTACTCAATTTAGATAAACCATGGCTTGAACACCAGCTTAAGTTTTTTCATGTTCCTTCATTAAACCATGAGGTCTACTTTGGAGCTTGGCTGGAGGACTAGAAAAACATAGCAAGAAAGAAATAACTTGATAAATCTCTTGAATCTTTACTGTGTTTTGGAAACTTCTTATATCATAAACCTCATGGCGATCTTATGAAGTAAGTATTAACATTATTTTACTGAGGAACTGGAACCCTAGAAAAGTTAAGAAACTCATCCAAAGTTAAATTGGTAGTAACTAGTTTAAGTGGGATTTAAGCTTAAAGGTCACTCTTATCCAAGTCTTAACACTACGCAATGCTATCTTTTACCTGTAACTTTTGACATGGTACAGAGGGTCCCCAGTTTACGATGTTATGGTTGGACTTACAGTTTTTTGACTTTGTGATGATATGCATTCAGTAGAAATTGTGTTTAAAAATTTGAATGTTGATCTTCTCCTGAGTTAGTAATATGCAGCCTGAAATTCTCATGATGCTGGTTGGCAGCAGCCACCACAGCTCCCAGTCAGCCACGCCATCCCCAGAGAGAACAACCATTACAACCATTCTATTTCTCAGTATTGATTGAGATATTCAGCGCTTTACTATCAGTAGGCTTTGTGTTGGATGATTTTGCCCAACTGAATGCTAATGTAAGTGTTCTGAGCATATTTAAGGTAGAGGAGCCTGGCAGGTTACAGTCCATAGGGTTGCACAGGGTCAGACAAGATTGAAGCAGTTTAGCATGCACACAGGCTTAGCTGTGATTTTCAGCAGGCTAAGTGTATTAATGCATTTTCTACTTACAATATTTTTGACTTACAATATATTCAACTTATGATGGGTTTATTTGTAACCCCATTGTAAGTCGAGGCAGTCTGTAGTACTGTTTTTATAGTTAATATATGAATGATTAATCAACAGTAGCCCATCCTGGACTGCTCAAATTGCCAGGGCATTGGAATACCTCCCACCTTTCTTCATACATACTCTAACTCTCTAAATACACTTAATCTCAAAAAGAAATAAAAATGTTTCATAGTAACTTTAAAAAGCTGTAATTTGTTCTACAGATTTGAGTCTAGTTCTCTTGTTTTCACATTCACTCAACACCTACTGAGAATTCCCATTCATGTTGAGCTCCCATTCAGCTAGTAAGGGGCAGACACAATTCTAAAGCTATGAATAAGAAAATCGGGATAAATACCATTGTATAAATCTTTCTTTTAAAGCCAGAATTTGAGGTTTAAATAAATGGCTATCTTGATTACCTACTGATCCTACTATGAGACTGAGGTTTTATGTCTCTGACTCATCTGAGTCTTATTAGTCATCTATAAACCAACTAGAACATAATGAACATGAGGAAGAATTATTTTGTTTACATTATAAAGTATTTCAAAGACATATATTTGTCATTATCAACATATGTACTTTTATTCACTATTAGTTTTTTCCCATAAAAGCTCTAAGCTTAAATTTGAGCTCCATCTGGTAAGTTTTCTGAGACTGTTATCATCCTCAAAAAGCTCACAAAATGGTAAATTGGAAGAGAGAAGGCAGAGAATTTTGCTCTGGACAGTCCACCATATGATAAGGAGATTCTGCATAAATCCTGTGTTAGGAAAACTTTCATGCATCACTGAGCTTGTAGGAAGAAAGGAAAATCTCTGAGAGGCCCAAATACACAAGCACATGAGGAAGAAAACATATAAAAAATAATCTATGTTGTAAAATCGGAGGATTGAGTAAGCATCAGTGAAAAATCAGGCTTACACTGGTTGTAATGCCAGAGCTAAGATAAGGAAACTAAGCCTTAGGTATGTAACAAAGTTGAGTGACTAATACCAAGACTCCCAGATTAAGCTGTGGATCTTGGAATGGACTAGTGTGATCTCATCAGTAGTGCTAACTGGGTGTCAGAAGAAACAAATTTAATTCTTCTCTAGATGATAATGTATTCAATTTAGGCTTTCATGTTTTCCCAAAATATTAGTGAGCAGGGTCTATTAAGAAAGGTGAAAACTAGTAGAAACCTCCTGCTTTGAGTTGTTCAGTTCAGTTCAGTCTCTCAGTCGTGTCCGACTCTTTGCGACCCCATAAATCGCAGCACGCCAGGCCTCCCTGTCCATCGCCAACTCCTGGAGTCCACGCAAACCCATTTCTATTCAGTCGGTGATGCCCTCCAACCATCTTATCCTCTGTTGTCCCCTTCTCCTCCTGCCCTCAATCTTTCCCAGCATCAGGGTCTTTTCAAATGAGTCAGCTTTTCACATCAGGTGGCCAAAGGATTGGAGTTTCAGCTTCAACCTCTGTCCTTCCAATGAACACCCAGGACTGATCTCCTTTAGGATGGACTGGTTGGATCTCCTTGCAGTCCAAGGGACTCTCAAGAGTCTTCTCCAACACCACAGTTCAAAAGCATCACTTCTTCTGTGCTCAGCTTTCTTTATAGTCCAACTCTCACATCCATACATGACTACTGGAAAAACCATAGCCTTGACTAGACGGACTTTTGTTGACAAAGTAGTGTCTGTGCTTTTTAATATGCTGTCTAGGTTGGTCATAACTTTCTTTCCAAGTAGTAAGTGTCTTTTAATTTCATGGCTGCAGTCACCATCTGCAGTGATTTTGGAGCGAAAAAATAAAGTCAGCCACTGTTTCCACTGTTTCCCTATCTATTTGCCATGAAGTGCTGGGACCAGATGCCATGATCTTCGTTTTCTGAATGTTGAGCTTTAAGCCAACTTTTTCACTCTCCTCTTTCACTTTTATCAAGAGGCTCTTTAGTTCTTCTTCACTTTCTGCCATAAGGATGGTATCATCTGCATTTCTGAGATTATTGATATTTCTCCCGGCAATCTTGATTCCGCTTGTGCTTCCTCCAGCCCAGTGTTTCTCATGATGTACTCTGCATATAAGTTAAATAAGTAGGGTGACAATATACAGCTTTGACGTACTCCTTTTCCTATTTGGAACCAGTCTGTTGTTCCATGTCCAGTTCTAACTGTTGCTTCCTCACCTGCATAC
>NW_011494670.1:3671059-3676374 GCF_000754665.1 Bison bison bison | reverse complement strand
GTTCAGGTGGTCTGGTATTCCCATCTCTTGAAGAATTTTCCACAGTTTATGGTGATCCACATAGTCAAAGGCTTTGGCATAGTCAATAAAGCAGAAATAGATGTTTTTCTGGAACTCTCTTGCTTTTTCCATGATCCAGCGGATGTTGGCAATTTGATCTCTGGTTCCTTTGCCTTTTCTAAAACCAGCTTGAACATTTGAAAATTCACAGTTCACGTATTGCTGAAGCCTGGGTTGGAGAATTTTGAGCATTACTTTACTAGTGTGTGAGATGAGTGCAATTGTGTGGTAGTTTGAGCATTCTTTGGTATTGCCTTTCTTTGAGATTGGAATGAAAACTGATCTTTTCCAGTCCTGTGGCCACTGCTGAGTTTTCCAAATTTGCTGGCATATTGAGCACTTTCACAGCATCATCTTCCAGGATTTGAAATAGCTCAACTGGAATTCCATCACCTCCACTAGCTTTGTTCATAATGATGCTTACTAAGGCCCACTTAACTTCACATTCCAGGATGTCTCCTCTCTATTCAGTGTTGCTGCTGTTAAGTCGCTTCAGTCATGTCCGACTCTGTGCAGCCCCATAGATGGCAGCCCACCAGGCTCCCCCATCCCTGGGATTCTCCAGGCAAGCACACTGGAGTGGGTTGCCATTTCCTTCTCCAATGCATGAAAGTGAAAAGTGAAAGTAAAGTCACTCAGTCGTGTCCGACTCTTAGCGACCCCATAGAATGCAGCCTACCAGGCTCCTCTGCTCATGGGATTTTCCAGGCAAGAGTACTGGAGTAGGGTGCCATTGTCTTCTCCTATTCAGTGTTACCTTTTCTTTTTCTTACCTTCTTTTCTTTCTTTCTTTTCTTTTTTTTTCAAAATATAATATCACAGCTACACTCTAGAAGTTGTAGTGAATCAGAAATGAAGCAAACCCTTGCAGGGACCTAGCTTAAAATAATTTTAATTCCTAAAATTACATAAGGTGACCCCAGATTGCTAAAGCCCTTAACCATACTTGCCAAAAGAGATATCACATCTTTCTCTGGGAAGCTAATATAGGCCTAAATTTAATTCTAAAAAAATTTTTATGTACAATAGCTGTGTGTATGTGTGTAGTTGCTTAGTCGTGTCTGACTCTTTGTGACCCCACAGACTGTAGCCTACCCAGGCTTCTCTGTCCATGGGATTTTCCAGGCAATAGTACTGGAGTGGATTGCCATTTCCTTCTCCAGGGGATCTTCCCAACCCAGGGCTCGAACCTGGGTCTCCCGAATTGTAGTCAGACGTTTTACCGTCTGAACCACCAGGGAAGTCACATACAATAGCTGGCACCCAAGTAAATAACTAATAAATGGGCACATAAGTACGTAAGAGGACATGATCAAAATTTAATAGAAATAACAAATAATGGAATTGATCCACTGGGAGTCTAAAAAATAGAGGTACCAGATAAAATGTTAAAGTAGCTATGCTATTAAAGTAGCTATGCTATGTTCAAGATAATTTTAAGAGAATGAAATGGAAACTCTAGAACTAAACACATTTTTAAAAATCACAGGAAATGAGAATTCAGTAATGAGTATGACATCAGGTTAAATCTAACAGATGAATCAGAAGATAGTTTGAAAAAAAATTTTTTTTTAAGATAGAAAATAGATGAAATACTTCAGGATGCTAAGGGAATAGCCTGAGACATGATTAACATATGGATAAATAAAGTTCCTGGAAGAGAGGTGAAAGGAAATAAATGCTGATATATTTGAAGTGATAATGGACTTTCAATTTTTCAAAAATGATTAAATACATCAAACTACAGATCAAGGTACTTTATGAAACCCAGGCAGGGTAAATAAAAGCAAAATTATACATATGCACAGCATGGTAAAACTGGTGAGCTACGAAGAGAAATACACAAAAGCAGCTAAAAAAAAAAAAAAAAAACACTTTTATAACCCAAAGAAATCAAAATAGGATTAACTGTCTAAACTTCATGGTATGTAGCTAAAGCCATGTTGAGAGAAATTTTTGGTTTTATAGACATATATTAGAAAAGAACAAAGCTTAATGAGTAAATGGAAGCATGGAGGCGAGAGGACAATGAAGACAGTGCTGAAAGAAAATGACTGCTAATCTAGAATCCTATTTCCAGTGAAAATTTTCTTTAAAAGCATTTTTCATACAACCAAAAACTGGGAATTCATCACTGGCAGATCCACACTAAAAGAAATACTAAAGCATGTCCCTCAGTAGGAAAGGAGGAATGATTCCAGAAGGATGATTGGAAATGGAAGAAAAAGTAAAGAGCACCAAAAAGAGTAAATTTGTAGGTAAACCTAGAGAAATGTTTACTGTTAATAATAATAATATTATTGCCATCTTTGGAATTTAAAATATGTAGTTAAGATATCTGACAACAGCGTCATATAAATATGGAGTAGTGAATACAGAGATCCTGCATTGTCTTGGAAGAAGTGAAAGTACTAAATTATGTTAGACTTGGTTAAATCTAGAATCTATGCTTCTACCTCTCAGGATAACCCCCATCCCAATAAAAAAGGACAGTAAAGAGGGTTTAACTAAAATAGTCAATTATTCAAAGGAAATCAGAAAAGTTAACACCAAATAGTGATATTCATAGCTTGATTTTGTGTGATCAGATAAAATTTACTAAAATGTAATGTGTACTATGCCAGATCCCTTGCAAAAGGGAATGGCTACCCAGTCTAGTATTCTTGCCTGAAGAGTTCCATAGACATAGGGGCCTGGTGGGCTACAGTCCATGGGGTCTCAGACAGTTGGACGTGACTGAGTGACTAACACTTTCAACACTTTATGCCAGAAAGCATGTCTAGACACATTTAAAGGGATTCAAATAAAATAGAGTATGTTCACTGACCACAGTGGTATTAAGATGAAAGTCAGTAAGCTAAGTAGGAAATCCCCTAAATGTTTGGAAAACAAGCAGTATGCTTCTAAGTAATCTATGAATTGAAGAAGAAATTGCAACGGAAATTAGGAAATATTTTTAAATGTTAGAAAATACTACTTGTTAAGCTCATGGCATGTAGCCATACTGAAAAACAAATTTTTAGTTTTGAATGCACAAAAGAAGAGAAGAAAGGTTAAATGAGTTAAGCATCTATCTCAAGAAGTTAGAAAAAGTATAATTGAATTCTGAAGAAAGTATAAGGAGGATAGAAATTTTAAAGAGAAGAAAAGAATCAGTGGTAGATTTTTAATAAATGATAAAGATTAACAAAACCAAGAGTGATACTTTGGTAAAGAAAAATAAAATTGACAAACCCATTATGAGATTAATCAAGGGAAAGAAAAAAAGGAGAGCAAGAAGGCAGAAATACTTAACATTGGAAATGAAAAGGTGACATTCCTATAGATCCTGTGTATTCAATTCCATGCCAATAAATTTGAAAATTTACATGAAATTGAGAAATTAGCAAAGAGTTGGCACAACTTAGAGACTGAACAACAACATCAACAACAAAATCCTAGAAAAACATAACATAGAAAGAGATACAAGAAAAAATAGAAAGTTTGAATATTCTTGAATAAAGGCATTTGCCAGTGAATTTTTTTGAATACTTAGGAAAAAAATGCTAATATTATAATTTTTTTCTGGAGAATAAAATAGGAGGAAATACTTCCCAGCTTACTTTCTGAGGCCAGTGTAAGTTTCATAATAAAAATTTAAAAAGGATTTGCAAAATGAAACTTATAGGGCAGACTGGCTCATAGTTGTGCAGGTCATAAAGTTTCAATTAGGAAATTGAATCAAGTAATATATAAAAGGTGTAAAATATTGACCTAGTTTGATTTAGTATATTTCAAAGCAACAACAAAAAATCAAAACAAACTACGGCAAGCATCATATTCAATGGTATAATGTTTCTGTCAGAGATAGGAAGGATACTAGTTATCATCACTTAGTCAACATTTTGCTGTAGATCTTAGCCAGTAAATCAGGAAAAAAAATAAAAATATAATTGGAAAGAAACAAACATCATTATTCATATACAATATAATTTGGTACTTAGAATATCCAAAGAATCACTGATAAATTATTGGATTAATAAATGATTTTAGTAGGTTTGCTGCATGCAAAGTCAATATGAAAACATCATTTACATTTTTTATGTATAAGCAATGAGTTAGAAGGAGAAGGCAATGGCACCCCACTCCAGTATTCTTGCTTGGAAAATCCCGTGGATGGAGGAGCCTGGTAGGCTGCATGGAGTCACTAAGAGTCAGATACAACTGAGCGACTTCACTTTCACTTTTCACTTTCATGCATTGGAGAAGGAAATGGCAACCCACTCCAGTGTTTTTGCCTGGAGAATCCCAGGGACGGAGGAGCCTGGTGGGCTGCCGTCTACGGGGTCACCCAGAGTTGGACACCACTGAAGTGACTTAGCAGCAATGAGTCAGAAAATAAAATAACAATTGTAATAGTATTAAAAAGACCACAACAGATATCTAGGAATAAATATGACAAAAGTTGTGCAAGACCATTATTCAAAAAGAAAAAAAACATTAAAAAATATAGAGAAAACAATATTAAGGTCTAAATCAGTGATCAGATCAGATCAGATCAGTCGCTCAGTCATGTCCAACTCTGTGTGACATCACAGACGGCAGCCCACCAGGCTTCCCCGTCCCTGGGATTCTCCAGGCAAGAACACTGGAGTGGGTTGCCATTTCCTTCTCCAATGCATGAAAGTGAAAAGTGAAAGGGAAGTCGCTCAGTCATGTCCAACCCTCAGCAACCCCATGGACTGCAGCCTACCAGGCTCCTCAGTCCACCCGTCCACCCACTCCAGTGGGTGCCATTGCCTTCTCCAGGATAAGAATAAGAGATGTTAAAAAAACAAAATTAATCTAAATAGAAAGAATTAGTAAAAACTTAGAACATGATATAAGGAGAAAGAATCAAACATGCAATAGAAATAACTATGTTAAGTTTCAGAAATAGTAGTAAAGTCAATTTTGTAATACTAGTAAACAAATTTTGGCTAGATTGATAAAGAATTGATATAATATTATTAATAAAATTGATATAACTGGATTCTGTACAGAATAAAAAAAGAATTCAATGAATAACTTGTTCCAATATATTGAAAACTTAGACAAAAACAAATGACCTACCAAAAACAATTCAAGAAGAAATAGAAAGCCTCAACATTCTTAGAATCATTATATTCACAAAATAAAAAACAACAGGGAGAGATGGAGTTAAAGGAAACTCCCACCAAACACTTAAGGAGCAGATGATTATAATCTTATTAAATGTTTTTTTGTGAATAAAAAAA
>NW_011494670.1:3665415-3670959 GCF_000754665.1 Bison bison bison | reverse complement strand
TATATGCAAAGTCAATATGAAAACATCATTTATATTTTTTATGTATCAGCAATGAGTTAGAAAATAAAATAACAATTGTAATAGTATTAAAAAGACCACAACAGATATCTAGGAATAAATATGACAAAAGTTGTGCAAGACCATTATTCAAAAAGAGAAAAACAGTAAAAAGTACAGAGAAAAAAAATTAAGGTCTAAATAAGTGATAGAATATATTATATTCATGGATTGAGTCAATATTTTAAAGATATTGGTTCTCCCCAATATAAGCCACTGAATTCAGTGCAATCCCAATAAAAATTCTGATGGATTTTTATGTAGAAATCAACAAGTAGATGCTAGAACTTATATAATAATGCAAAGAGCTAAGAGTCAAGAGTAGTCAACTATCTTGAAAAACAAGTTTTGAGAACTTGCTCTCTCCAATATCAAGCTTATTAGGAAGTTATAGTAATTACAGTGTGGTGCTGGCACAAGAATGGATAAATAGCCCAACATAACAGATTGGGCCCAGAAACAAATTACTTGGTTTGTGATAAAGAAGAAATTACAGAACTGTAGGAAAAGGAAGATCTGTTTGATAAATGCTTCTGGGTCAACAGATACCAACATTAGCAAAAGTGATACCTAACATCACATGCAAATATGAATTCCAGGTGGATGTAAGATCTTTCTGATAGATAAAAGTAGTATAGAACATTTTCATGACCTTGAGGATAGTGATAGATTTCTTAAGCAGAATATACAAAACATTAGTCATAAAAGATGGATATGACAGTGTGCTGCTCCTGCTAAGTCACTTCAGTCGTGTCCGACTCTGTGTGACCCCATAGACGGCAGCCTACCAGGTTCCCCCATCCCTGGGATTCTCCAGGCAAGAACACTGGAGTGGGTTGCCATTTCCTTCTCCAATGCATGAAAGTGAAAAGTGAAAGTGAAGTCGCTCAGTCGTGTCCAACTCTTCGAGACTCTATGGACTGCAGCCTACCAGGCTCCTCCATCCATGGGATTTTCCAGGCAAGAGTACTGGAGTGGGGTGCCATCGCCTTCTCTGGGATACGACAGTGTACATTAAAGTTAAGAGCTTGCATTCATCAAAGGATTGAGAAAGCAGGCCACAAAGTGGAAAAACATATTCATAACACGATCAACAAGAAGCCTGTATTCACCAGAATGTATACAGAATTCTTATAAATGGATAAAATATAAAATTCTTAGATATGGATAAGAATAAGAGATGTTAAAAAAACAAAATTAATCTAAATAGAAAGAATTAGTAAAAACTTAGACCATGATATAAGGAGAAAGAATCAAACATGCAATACAAATAACTATGTTAAGTTTCAGAAATACTAATAAAGTCAACAAATTTTGGCTAGATTGATAAAGAATTGATATAATATTATTAATAAAATTGATATAACTGGATTCTGTACAGAATAAAAAAAGAATTCAATGAATAACTTGTTCCAATATATTGAAAACTTAGACAAAAACAAATGACCTACCAAAAACAATTCAAGAAGAAATAGAAAGCCTCAACATTCTTAGAATCATTATATTCACAAAATAAAAAACAACAGGGAGAGATGGAGTTAAAGGAAACTCCCACCAAACACTTAAGGAGCAGATGATTATAATCTTATTAAATGTTTTTTTGTGAATAAAAAAAGAGATATTCCAAACTCATGATATTAAAATAGTTTGACCTTCTAACAAAATTATAAACAGGTATTGTGATAGATTAAAAACAAAACCAATTGTATGCATATTCTTTGACATTCCTTTCATCAAGAGATGGAGTTTATTTCCCTTCCTCTGTGATACTCACTTGCTTGTGACTGTCTTACCAGTAGATGATGGCAAATGGCAAAAATGGTGCCACATCAATTGTGGCCCTAGTTTTTAAGAGTACTGGTGGCTACTGCCTTGATCTCTTGGAGCCCTGAGCGATTATGTAAGAAGTATGACCACCCTGTGTGTAGACCACGTGGAGAGGCCCTGAGGTTATTTGGAGGAACCCAGCTGAACTTAGCCTTTCCCTATTAAGGCACCAGATATTTGATCGAATTTGTTGTGAACTTCAGCCCAGTCCAGTCATTAGCTGAATACCACTGAGTGATCTCAGTAAGTGCCACATGGAGCTAAAAATTTCCCCAGGGAAATCCTGCCCAAATTTTGTGGTTGTATTGTTTTAAGTCTCTATATTTGGGAGAACCTGGCTTTGCATAATAAATAACTGGAAAAGATTGTATGACAGCACATTTGCAGTTCAATATCAGGCTCTTGAGAGTCCCTTGGACTGCAAGGAGATCCAGCCAGTCCATCCTAAAGATGCTGGGAAAGATTGAGGGCAGGAGGAGAAGGGGATGACAGAGGATGAGATGGCTGGATGGCATCACTAACTCGATGGACATGGGTTTGAGTGAACTCCGGGAGTTGGTGATGGACAGTGAGGCCTGGCGTGCTGCAATTCATGGGGTCACAAAGAGTCGGACACGACTGAGTGACTGAACTGAACTGAAGCCACCACTACACACTCACTAGAAGAGATATAATTAGAAGCACAGACAATACCAGGTACATATGAGCATGTAGGGAAATTCAAACCCTCATACACCGCTGGTGGGGATGTACAATAGTACAGCCACTTTGGTTCATGGGGTCGCAAAGAGTCGGACACGACTGAGCGACTGAACTGAACTGAGCTGATCAGGCATAAGCATACATGCAAAAATCCTAAACAAATCATTTACAAATCAAATCCAATGAAACATAAAAAGGAACATATCATGGCCAAATTTTTTTTTCCCAAGCATGCAAGAGAGTTTACTTTAGAAATATAATTAATGTAATTCACTGTATTAATAAGAAAAACAATTTTATTTCAATAAATGCAAATGAAGCATTGACATGTCAAAACTCATTCACTGTAAACACTCAGAAAAATAGGATTAGAAGAGTAATTTTAAATTCTGCTAGTGTATACAAAATGAACAGTAAACATTCTTAATGGTAATATGTACTTGCATTTCATTTTAAAATCAGGAAGTTGTCAGTTAGCACCATTTCCATTTAACAGTGTACTGGAGATCATAGATAACATGACAATACATGAAAAATAAATAAGAAGCATTAAAATACTACAGCAACAAAAATAAGTACAGAGCAACAAGCCTAACAGAAGATAGGCAAACCTGTATGGAAACAATTTAAAACTTGGTTAAATGATGTTAAAGAAGACTTATATAAATGAAAAGACATCATATTTCATGGATAAGAAGATTCAATATCATAAAGATTTGTGTTTTCCCCAAATTAATCTTTAGAATTAATGAAATTCCAATAAAATTCAACAGTTTTGTCTTAGTGAAACTTAACAAGCTGATACTAAAATTTTGTATGAAAGAGCAAAAACCCAAAGATAAGACTTTCTTGAAGAAGAAAGATAAGATAGGAGTATATCATGATATATCACAATGCTATAGTCGTCATTACATTTAATATTTGTTAAAGGATAGGGATACTGATCACTGGAACTGAATAGCTGCTGCTGCTGCTGCTACTAAGTCACTTCAGTTGTGTCCGACTCTGTGCGACACCACAGACAGCAGCCCACCAGGCTCCCCCGTCCCTGGGATTCTCCAGGCAAGAACACTGGAGTGGCTTGCCATTTCCTTCTCCAATGCATGAAAGTGAAAACTGAAAGTGAAGTCACTCAGTCCGACTCTTAGCGACCCCATGGACTGCAGCCCACCAGGCTCCTCCGTCCATGGGATTTTCCAGGCAAGAGTACTGGAGTAGGGTGCCATTGCCTTCTCCAAGAACTGAATAGAGAGCCCCCCAAATAGTAATTGATAAAAACATAATCTTTAATATTGTATGTATAATATCTATAATAATCAAGAAGTACCAAATGTAAAAGATATTTCAGTGGTTTTTATTTTTTAAACTATAAGTTAAAAAGAAATCACTCAGAAAGGATGGTAAATCCCAAGAAATCTGAGGTTCGGGGCAGGAAATTCATGACAATTAGAGTTGTTGTATATGTACCTAAGCAGAACACACTACAATGCCATGGTTCCAATGAACATTCAGTTCCCTCTGTTGCCTGACTAGTTCCTTATCATTAAAAAAATCTGTATCAGATATTGAGGTGTTTCCCGCTTAATAAAGTTTTTCTGGGCTAACTTAAATAACACTTCATTGGTCTCTTTGTTGTACTATATTTGTGAGGAATATAAATTACTAACGTATTTTTGAACTTGAATCACAGTAATGCAATTGATTTATATGTTTGCTGTATTAGATTGAGTTTCTTGAATATAGCTCTTTTTATAGACTGAAGTTTTGACAAGTCTATATGCTGGGTATTAAAGACACAGGAATAAATATGTATTGAGAATGTCATTGGAGTCATGAAAATGATGAGAGAAAAAGGAAAGAAAAGAGGAAAGAATGGAGAGGCAGTAACATATTTTGAATTATTTAGCCCTGTTCTTATCACATTACCATATATGGATGGAGTCCGTATGGAATTACAGAGTCCATATGGAATTACAGACCTGGGATGGACTTTGAGACTATTTATCAAATCCTCTTATTTTACAAAAACAACTAAGCTCCAGAGAGGTTTTTGTGGCCTGTTCAAGGTCACCTGGCTATTTGGTAGTGGAAAGCACTGAAGTCCAGACATCCTGACCCCTGCTGCTGAGTCACTTCAGTCGTGTCCGACTCTGTGCAACCCCATAGACGGCAGCCCACCAGGCCCTAGAACGGTGCTATTTCCCCCATATCATATTGCATCTAGTCCTGACCTTTCTATAATAAAAACAGAATTCATTAATAGTGTCTCAAAACTCATGCATATTATCTGACCATGACGTGTGTCCATTTTGTCCTAATGCTTCCAAAATAACAGTTTAAGTTTACTTTAGAGATTGTTTTATATCTTCCTATGAGAAATCAGGTACACATGACCTTGGATTATGTGATTTAATACTAAATTATGTACCATGATTTAGTGTTTATACAATTTGTAAAACCCAAATATCATCAAATTATTCTCATTCATGTTACAAAAATATCTGTGAATCCTAGGTTGGACAAATGGCATTATCCTTATTAAAAGCCTCAAGTGTATGTAAATGTACAGAATTAAGCATTTTTAATGCTTAGATTATGTGATTGTCTATAATTATACCAGGTCAAAACCTCTCCTTAAAATTTGGTTTCAACCTGGGTTATATCCAATCAGTTGAGACACTGTTATTTAATATTTGCTTTTACAATTTTGTATAAAATGTAATAATCCACTTAAATTTAATTAATTTTCTAAAGTCTGAAGTGCTTTTGAATAAAGTTTGCCTTCAGTTCTTATTAGGATTCTTTCTCATGAAAACATTAATTTTATTTGTAAGAACTACACACAAACAAAATATTTTTCCTGGCTTATAATGTTATGTTATCTCAGTTTGAACCTGTACCATTCATTAATTGAGTCACCTAGTTAACTAAAAAAAAAAAAAAAATGACTGAGTAGCA
>NW_011494670.1:3662783-3665315 GCF_000754665.1 Bison bison bison | reverse complement strand
TAGCATACATAATTCCAAAGTTTCAGATTTTAGGCCCTTAGACACTAAATAACCACTGATCATTTGTCAGACAGCTGAACTTTCCTTGTTCTCTGGAGATGAAAGGTGAAGAAAAGGGAGCCTTTGAGAACAGGGGAAAAAATATACAAAACACCATCTAACTTCTGTTTTCTGGGTCACTGGAGATATTCTGAATAACATGTCCCCAGACTGTTGAAGAATGTATTGGAAATTTTCTCCTGTCTTTCCTGACCTTTCCAAAAGCAGGTATTTGATTAATCAATTTGAAAGTCTAAAATTCTCAGCTTTTCCCAAAACCAGATTTCTGAAAGCCCAACTCTATCAATAATAGATTGGCATAAGATGTATGTTTATTAAAATCCTCAGAAATGGTGGTGTTTGAATATGATGAATGTGGTTTGACTCCATTCCAGGTCCACTGCTCCTCTGTGTGTGTGCATCTTGATGTGTTTCTTATTCTGTTTTCTCGTCTTCATCTGTGTCATGGTCATGCATGAGTTTTGAGATACTGAAATAACTTTCCTGTAGCTGAGAGCTGAGGGAACTTTTCTGAAGCAGGACTGACTGCTGTTTGTCACTGTGTCCTGGCACCCGCTCCTTTGGAGCAGGTACCTCTGTGGCTTTGCTGGGGGCTGCCGATCACACCATCATAGGCTCAGCACCTGGTCACAGGGATAGCCAGCCAGCCTGAGTGGGCCAACCACTGATGATACAGGAACATGGCTAAGAGGGCAGCAAGGGGTCTGGACCAAGCTAGCCAGGGTTCTCTAGGATATTCTGAACAGAAGTAGGGAGAAAGAAGGCATCTCCCCTTTGTGTTCAGAAGCTGAGAAAATGTGGTCATATCGCTGCTGTGTGAAAAAATTGACAGCAAAACAGCATCAGGCAGTGATGAATGTAACAGGGCAGAGAGAGAGAAAGCAGAGACAGGTTGACAACATTCGAGCTCCTCGCCTGGTCCTGGCCCTGTTCCCAAGGGGCCTGTGTGCCTGCCCTCTTCCTTTGATTCTAGGGCGTATCAGGATCTTCAAGAAACACTCTTTCATGTGGATATAACTGAGTTGTGTTTTCCTGATACTCCAGCTAGCTATCTAACTACTCTTTTTTTTTTAATTTCAAAATATAAGAAAAGAAAATTGCCAAAATGAGGTACTTTTTAAGAGATAAATAGTGCATTTATATCTGATGTGGATGGTGGTTGAACGTTGCTGGGAGGTTTCATCTTTGCTAGATCAATTTATGGAGATGTCAGCAGACTTTCAAATCAGAGGAAATATCCTTATATGGCCTCTCCTTAGGGTCTTCATGTCCTGTGAGGGCCTCTTGGAAGTCAGATCAGGCACTGGGGGATGGAGCGTCTGAGTCACCTGCTCTCTCTTGGCTGCAGTGCTTCTGGTCTAGACCACTGCCCTGCGGCCACTCAGGCCACACAGAGACTCAATACCCTTTTGGTCAAATTAGAATTGTATCAAAATGTGCTTTCATAGAAATCCACAGCATTGATGTATTTATTCCCCAAAGATTCTATTCTTGCTAGCACATAAATAAATTTTAAACAGAACATTTGACAAGGTTTCTGAACAGAAATTTAAAGCAATTTCATGTTAGTGTTGGCTTCTGTAGCCCCACAATATTTCACTGAGGAGGCAGTAATATCCTGTTTACTAGGGAATAAAGAGGACAGAGGAATAGATACTTGCCCCTGTTTACTGGAGAGGGATAAGTGTAAGAGTAAGAACAGTGTATTGAGAAATTACATGGCATTGAGAAGTATAGCTTTGTCTTGAACTCACATGCATGTTCTGAAGTTTTTTCTGTGATAAATGTAAAATGCTTTAACAAATAGTTCTGAAACGGTTACATACCTCTGTAATATGGTGTAATAATAACCAGCTTCTGGCGATGGAGCTAACCTATTACAGCTCAAAGTATACACACACACACATTATTTAAAAGGCAACAATCTAACAGTTACCCACAACATGATCCATTCCTGACTCTATGGGGTAGCAGTGCTTGGAAAGAAATGTTGCATTTTATTTGATGATATCAATATGAGGTTTTGTACACTAAAGTTGAAGGCAAGGAACAAAAGAGGCTTGTCATTGTTTGACAACAATTATAGCAATGGCCAGATGTGGAGATATTCTTTGTACCTTTTAGGTGAAGGAGTACCTCAAGGCTGTATGTTGTCACCTTGCTTATTTAACTTATACGCAGAGTACATCATGAGAAATGCTAGGCTGGAGGAAGCACAAGCTGGAATCAAGATTGCCAGGAGAAATATCAATAACCTCAGATATGCAGATGACACCACCCTCATGGCAGAAAGTGAAGAACTGAAGAGCCTCTTGATGAAAGTGAAAGAGGAGAGTGAAAAAGTTGGCTTAAAGCTCAACATTCAGAAAACTAAGATCATGGCATCCGGTCTCATCACTTCATGGCAAATAGATGGGGAAACAGTGACAGACTTTATTTTTTGGGGCTCCAAAATCACTGCAGATGGTGATT
>NW_011494670.1:3659962-3662683 GCF_000754665.1 Bison bison bison | reverse complement strand
TCATCACCAACTCCTGGAGTCCACCCAAACCCATGTCCATTGAGTCGGTGATGCCATCCAACCATCTCATCCTCTGTTGTCCCCTTCTCCTGCCCTCAATCTTTCCCAGCATCAGGGTCTTTTCCATTGAGTCAACTCTTTGCATCAGGTGGCCAAAGTATTGGAGTTTCAGCTTCAACATCAGTCTTTCCAATGAACACCCAGGACTGATCTCCTTTAGGATGGACTGGTTGGATCTCCTAGCTGTCCAAGGGACTCTCAAGAGTCTTCTCCAACACCACAGTTCAAAAGCATCAATTATTCAGCGCTCAGCTTTCTTTATAGTCCAACTCTCACATCCATACATGACCATTGGAAAAACCATAGCCTTGACTAGACTGTGTTTTTTATTTGTACTTCACTAATAACTAAAATCACTGCAGATGGTGACTTCAGCCATGAAATTAAAAGATGCTTACTCCTTGGAAGAAAAGTTATGACCAACCTAGATAGCATATTAAAAAGCAGAGACATTACTTTGCCAACAAAGGTCCGTCTAGTCAAGGCTATGGTTTTTCCAGTAATCATGTATGGATGTGAGAGTTGGACTATAAAGAAATATGAACGCTGAGGAATTGATGCTTTTGAACTGTGGTGTTGGAGAAGACTCTTGAGGGTCCCTTGGACTGCAAGGAGATCCAACCAGTCCATCCTAAAGGAGATCAGTCCTGGGTGTTCATTGGGAGGACTGATGTTGAAGCTGAAACTCCAATACTTTGGCCACCTGACGCGAAGAACTGACTGATCTGAAAATACCCTGATGCTGGGGAAGATTGAAGGCAGGAGGAGAAGGGGACGACAGAGGATGAGATGGCTGGATGACATCACCGACTCAATGGACATGAGTTTGGGTAAACTCTGGGAGTTGGTGATAAACAGGGAGGCCTGGTGTGCTATAGTCCATGGGGTTGCAAAGAGTTGGACACAACTGAGCAACTGAACTGAACTGAACTGGCTATGTGATGTTTGTTTATTAGAGTTTAACTTAGTATCTGAAGAACATTGCCTTGGTGACATTATGATTGCCACAATTGCATGCTCTGTCATGTCTGACTGTTTGCAACTCTCTGGAATTTTCCAGGCAAGCATATTGAAGTAGGTTGCCATTTCCTACTCCAGGGGATCTTCCCCCAGGAATTGGACCCAGGGATTGAACCTGCATCTCTGGCCTCTCTGGCATTGGCAGGTGGATTCTTTACCACTAACTGCTACTCATTGCCTGAGTAGTTTTGTTTTTAGTCATCATTGTAATGGGCCACTGATTAATTGAATTCATATACGGTAGAATTTTTCTTTTGCAGGGCTCAGTTCCATTTTAACATGTTTCTTTCATGTAACATATGCTTTTACCAATGGATCATAGTATTTTAATAAAACATTAATACATTGTGTTTAGTTATATATTTCATTGGAAACATAGGATAATATTTCTTAATTACAAGACAGAATGAGTTTCAATGATTGAACTAAAAGGTTGAGACAAATCAAAGGAATGAAACAATTATTCTTGATTAAGTACAGGTAGCTATGTAATTTCCATGTACATTGATGGAAATGTCACTACCGAGTTATATTTTCATATTCCTGTGATTTGTGATTCAAGTGTATGCCCTGTAAGCAACTTTCCTAAGAGAGTGGTTGTCTCAGGCCATGGGAGACAACTTGGTCTGAGACTTTTTCATCATGATATGGGTAAACAAGTGCCAGTGAAGGTGTGATGTGGACCTGCATCACCCTCGTCAACTGGGAACGTGTTAGAAATTCAGAATCTCTCAGTTGGCAAGGACTCAGGAATCTATGCTTTAACAAGTTCTCTTCATGACCCAGTTAATCACGACGGTGTGATCAATCACCTAGAGCCAGACATCCTGGAATGTGAAGTCAAGTGGGCCTTAGGAAGCATCACTACGAACAAAGCTAGTGGAGGTAATGGAATTCCAGTTGAGCTATTTCAAATCCTGGAAGATGATGCTGTGAAAGTGCTGCACTCAATATGCCAGCAAATTTGGAAAACTCAGCAGTGGCCACAGGACTGGAAAAGGTCAGTTTTCATTCCAATCCCAAAGAAAGGCAATGCCAAATAATGCTTAAACTACCGCACAGTTGCACTCATCTCACATGATACTGGAGAAAGCAATGGCACCCCACTCCAGTACTCTTGCCTGGAAAATCCCACGGATGGAGGAGTCTGGTAGGCTGTGGTCCATGGAGTCGCTGAGATTCGGACACTACTGAGCGACTTCATTTTCATGCATTGGAGAAGGAAATGGCAACCCACTCCAGTGTTCTTGGCTGGAGAATCCCAGGGATGGGGGAGCCTGGTGGACTGCCGTCTATGGGGTCGCACAGAGTTGGACACGACTGAAGTGACTTAGCAGCAGCAGCACATGATACTAAAGTGATGCTTAAAATTCTCCAAGCCAGGCTTCAGCAATATGTGAACCGTGAACTTCCTCATGTTCAAGCTGGTTTTAGAAAAGGCAGAGGAACCAGAGATCAAATTGCCAACATCCACTGGATCATGGAAAAAGCATGAGAGTTCCAGAAAAACATCTATTTCTGCTTTATTGACTATGCCAAAGCCTTTGACTGTGTGGATCACAATAAACTGTGGAAAATTCTGAAAGAGATGGTAATACCAGACCACCTGACCTGCCTCTTGAGAAACTTGTATGCAGGTCA
>NW_011494670.1:3657196-3659862 GCF_000754665.1 Bison bison bison | reverse complement strand
AAACATGGAAATAGTGGCTGACTTTATTTTTCTGGGCTCCAAAATCACTGCAGATGGTGACTGCAGCCATGAAATTAAAAGACGCTTACTCCTTGGAAGGAAAGTTATGACCAACCTAGACAGCATATTAAAAAGCAGAGAAATCACTTTGTCAACAAAGGTCCGTCTAGTCAAGGCCATGGTTTTTCCAGTGGTCGTGTATTGATATGAGAGTTGGGCTATAAAGAAAGCTCAGTGCCTAAGAATTGATGCTTTTGAATTGTGGTGTTGGAGAAGACTCTTGAGAGTCCTTTGGACAGCAAGGAGATCAAACCATTCAATCCTCAAGGAAATCAGCCCTGAATATTCATTGGAAGGACTGATGTTGAAGCTGGAACTCCAGCACTTTGGCCACCTGATGCAAAAAGCTGACTCATTTGAAAAGACCCTGATGCTGGGAAAGATTGAGGGCAGGAGGAGAAGGGGATGACAGAGGATAAGATGGTTGGTTGGCATCACTGGCTGAATGGAAATGGGTTTGGGTGGACTGCGGAAGTTGGTGATGGACAGGGAGGCCTGGCATGCTGAGGTTCATGGAGTTGCAAAGAGTCGGACACGACTGAGCGACTGAACTGAACTGAACTTGGTGATTCAGTAGAACCACTGATGTAGATATTGTAGCATTTCAGTTCCTCAGGCATCAATGTTGATTCAGACTTTCTATTCAAGAGCCATAGCAAGAGCTGAGATTTCCTCTTTCTACCATGGACCATTATCCAAATAAATAATCAGATTACTTTAGAGAAACAGTGAGTCAGTTACACTCTCTGTGTTCAGAGAACTTTCTCATGGGGACCTGGTCATTCTTTTAGTTAACGGGTCATGAGTCTAAGTTCTAAGCTAAATTCTGGAAAAAATGGCAAGGGTTCATGACACTGCAGTGGGCCAGTTGGCTTCAGCTTAATTCTCTTACTTATTTATTTAGGAAATGTTATAAAGTTGTGTAACCATTACTATGATCCAGTTTTAGAACATTTCCACCACCCTTCAATATTATTTGGATCCATCTAATGTCAATCATTTGGGTCAATTCTCACTCCCATATCTAGTTCCAGACAACCCCTGATGTGCATTCTAGCTCTGTAAATTTATCTTTTTTGGTTATTTTAAGTAAATGGAATCAAACACTACATACTCTTTTGTGCTTGTCTTCTTTCAACTTGCATGTTTTTGAGGGTTTTTTTTTCCCCCAGTTTGTAGAGCATATAAATATTTGTTTCTTTTTATTGCTGAGTAGTATCCCATTGTATGGATACCACATTTTGTTTATCCATTACCAGTTGATGGATATTATGGATAATACTACTATGAACATTCATGCACAAATCTTTGTGAGTACATGTTTTCATTTCTTTTTTTTCAAGTTGATTAGCTTTTTAAATTTTTTATTGAGGCATAGCTGATATACAATATCATGTAGGTCTCAGGTGTACAACATAGTGATCCACAAGTTTTAAAGGTTATACTCCATTTATAGTTATTATAAAATATTGGCTCTACTCCCTGTCTGTATAGTATATCCTTGTGGCTTATTCATGTTGTGCATAGTGGTTTACACATCTTAATCCATTGTCCCTAACTTGCTCCACCCTCATTCTGCCTCCCCACTGGTAACCACTACTTTGTTCTCTATAAATGTGAGTCTGTTTCTTTTGGTTATATTCACGAGTTTATTTTATATTTTAGATTCCACATATGAGTGATATTGTACAGCATTTGTCTTTTTCTGTCTGGCTTACTCATTTAGAATAATACCCTCCGAGGCCATTAAGGCTGTTGCAAATGGCAAAATTTCATTACTTTTAATGGCTGAATAGTATTCCATTTTATATGTAATACCACATTTCTTTATCCATTCATCTGTTGTTGGAGACATATTTTCACTTCTCGTGGGTGTGTACTTAGGATTGGAATTGCTGGTTCATATGATAAGATTGGGGCTTCCCTTGTGGCTCAGTGGTAAAGAACCTGCCTGCCAATGCAGGAGATGTGGGTTTGATCTCTGAATAAGGAAGATCCCCTGGAGAAGGAAATGGCAACTCACTCCAGTATTCTTGCCTGAGAAATCCCATGGACAGAGGAACCTGGCAGGCTACAGTCCATGGGGTCACAAAAGAGTAAGACATGACTTAGCAACTAAACCACAACAACAATGATAAGATTATATTGAAATTTTTAAAGACACAACCCAGCTTACTTCCAAAGTCACTGTACTATTGTACATCCCCACCAGCAGTGTATGAGGGTTTGAATTTCCCTACATGCTCATATGTACTTGGTATTGTCTGTGTTTTTAATTATATCTCTTCTAGTGAGTGTGTAGTGGTAGTTTCAGTTGAGTTCAATTCAGTCACTCAGTCGTGTCTGACTCTTTGCGACCCCATGAACCCCAGCACACCAGGCCTCCCTGATCATCACCAACTCCTGGAGTCCACCCAAACCCATGTCCATTGAGTCGGTGATGCCATCCAACCATCTCATCCTCTGTTGTCCCCTTCTCCTGCCCTCAATCTTTCCCAGCATCAGGGTCTTTTCCATTGAGTCAACTCTTTGCATCAGGTGGCCAAAGTATTGGAGTTTCAGCTTCAACATCAGTCTTTCCAATGAACACCCAGGACTGATCTCCT
>NW_011494670.1:3655219-3657096 GCF_000754665.1 Bison bison bison | reverse complement strand
CTGCAGATGGTGACTTCAGCCATGAAATTAAAAGATGCTTACTCCTTGGAAGAAAAGTTATGACCAACCTAGATAGCATATTCAAAAGCAGAGACATTACTTTGCCAACAAAGGTCCCTCTAGTCAAGGCTATGGTTTTTCCAGTGGTCATGTGTGGATGTGAGAGTTGGACTGTGAAGAAAGCTGAGCGCCAAAGAATTGATGCTTTTGAACTGTGGTGTTGGAGAAGACTCTTGAGAGTCCCTTGGACTGCAAGGAGGTCCAACCAGTCCATTCTGAAGGAGATCAGTCCTGGGTGTTCTTTGGAAGGAATGATGCTAAAGCTGAAACTCCAGTACTTTGGCCACCTCATGCCAAGAGTTGACTCATTGGAAAAGACTCTGATGCTGGGAGGGATTGGGGGCAGGAGGAAAAGGGGACAACAGAAGATGAGATGGCTGGATGGCATCATTGACTCGATGAACGTGAGTTTGAGTGAACTCCGGGAGCTGGTAATGGACAGGGAGGCCTGGCGTGCTGCAATTCATGGGGTGGCAAAGAGTTGGACATGACTGAGCAATTGAACTGAACTGAACTGAATAACTAATTATCTTGAGCATTTTTATTTGATTATAGACATTTAAATGTTTTCTCTAATGAAATGTCTCTTCAAGCCTATTTTTATACTTGGTTGTTTATAGTCTTCTTATTGAATTGTAAGAGATTTTTAAACATATTCTCAATACTTTATCAGATATAGCATTTGCAAATATTCTCCTCTGGTCTGTGGGCAGCTCATTTTCTTAATGGTGTGTCATTAGCACAAAAGGTCTTTAATTTTTTTTTTGATGAATATCGTTTCATCAGTTTTTTCAGTTGTAATTTGTGATTTTTATAACATATTTAAGAAATTTTTGCCTAATCAGTTTCATAGAAGATTTTTTCTAAAAGATTTATGGTTTTAGGTCTTATGTCTGTGATACATTATTGATTTATTTATATGTGAGCTGACTCAATTAATGGTGTTAGTAAAGAGTTCATTTTTGTAAATATATTCAGTTGTCCCAGCACCATTTGTTGGAGAGAATATCTTTTCCTTATTGAATTGTCTTAGTCTTTAGTAAACAAACAACAAACTCCTCTAACCCCATAAAAAAAAAGAAATAAATAAAAAACTATGGAATATAAAACTAAGGGCTCTTTCTGGATCCACAGTTCTTTTCCATTTATCTCTACGCCTCCATTTATGCTAAGAGCACACTGTGTTGATTACTGTAACTTTGTAGTAAAATTCTGAAATTAGGTAGGTATAAGACCTCTAATTTTGTTCCTTTTCAAAATTGTTTTAGCTATTTATGTGTCAGTAGAACTTCAGATCATTCTGGAAGCAAGGTTAAATCTATGGTGCAACTATAGTAGGACTAGATATGAATATTTTACAGCTAGAGCTACTTGAACGAATATATAAGGCCTCCTGCCAGCAGCAGGGAATCTAATAAATGACAGTAATTTCTAATTTTTAACTTATGCTTATTTTTAACAAAGCCTGAGAAAATTTTGAGAACTCAGAGGCCTGCATGTGATTGACAGTTTTAATAAATACTTAAAAAAATCTTTATGTGTATGTCTATTGACTAAGATTGCTCTGTGAATACAACTGTAAGTCTTTGTCCTATCATTCAACTCTATTGATCAAGCGTTCTTGTTGAAGAAGACTTTGATTCCTGTGTTTATCCCAGTATCACTTATTGTCATTGTTAGTGATTATCTGAATTCATCAATAAGTTTTAAAATACTTCTTCAGTTGTACAATTTGGCTATGAAAAAGTTTTTATAGACTACTTTTATTTGCATTTTTCTAGCCATGAAATTAAAAGACGCTTACTCCTTGGAAGAAA
>NW_011494670.1:3650366-3655119 GCF_000754665.1 Bison bison bison | reverse complement strand
GTTACTCTAGTCAAGGCTATGGTTTTTCCAGTGGTCATGTATGGATGTGAGAGTTGGACTGTGAAGAAAGCTGAGTGCCCAAGAATTGATGCTTTTGAACTGTGGTGTTGGAGAAGACTCTTGAGAGTCCCTTGGACTGCAAGGAGGTCCAACCAGTCCATTCTAAAGGAAATCAGTCCTGGGATTTCTTTGGAAGGAATGATGCTGAAGCTAAAACTCCAGTACTTTGGCCACCTTATGTGACGAGTTGACTCATTGGAAAAGACTCTGATGCTGGGAGGGATTGGGGGCAGGAGGAGAAGGGGACGACAGAGGATGAGATGGCTGGATGGCATCACTGACTCAATGGACGTGAGTCTGAGTGAACTCCAGGAGTTGGTGATGGAGAGGGAGGCCTGGCGTGCTGTGATTTATGGGGTCGCAAAGAGTTGGACGCGACTGAGTGACTGAACTGAACTGAACTGATAATATGTCAAAGATTTTCTGACTCTACAGTGTTAGTGAATTCATCAGTCTGCAGAGAATTGTACTGACTTTGTCATTCCCTGGTTAACAATTGCTGCTTTACTTTCTGTTTGTAACTGTAATTTTAAAATGAACCCTGTTATTTGATAGATGTACCTTATCAATCTTTTTTTTTTGTTTTGTCCATAATCATTGCTTTTACGTTTTTGCCATGAGGACTCTATTTATTTCACTAGTTACGTCACAACATAATAAAGCTTTTGTATTCTTAGCCTTATTATACAGCATGTTAGTTTCTAGGGTGTTTGATTGTCCTTCTGCTTCTTTTGTCCTTTTGTCCTTCTGTCCTTTTGCTTCAGTAATTTTGATAAGTTTATCATAGTGTTCTTCTGTGTGTCAAAACGATACCAGTGTTTCTAAACCCAACACATAATGAAACATGTTCACTCTCAGCTGGCAATCAAATTCCAAATTTCCAAATATTTGTCATATTTGTGCTATATTTGTTTTTTGTTAAAGCCGATATGTTTTTAACACTAGTGTTCAGTCATTGATGTGACTTTATTGCTCTCACCATTAGTGCTCATATTTGTTATAAATTTCATTATGCCTAAAAATTTCTTAAACCTACAATAGTTTTAATTAAAACACGAAGAACTCAATCCAGATATAATTTACAATGGTATATACTCATATAGAATATAATGAGAACGGAAATTTGTTGTATAAGAATCCATACCAGCTATCTGTTCATTCATACTACCCTTACATCCAAAACAAAAGTTTTAATGATTGAAGGTTTGACCCACTTGTGGATCTGCTTCAGTAAACGCACTCACTCTGTGCAAAGCAGACTAACTATTTTGACTTTGTTGTAAGTAATAACATCCATAACAGTAAGCCTTTGTTCTGCTGGGTAATTTGTTTCCTGATGGGTGTTAAAAAATATAGAGATCAAAATGTTAAACATATATAGCTAGTAAAACATTAAAAGGTTAACAAAATTATCTTGTGTGCCTGTGGTGTATATGTGGCATGCTTTGGGGAACAGTGCCTTACCCTATGGGGGCTTCCCAAGTGGCCATAGTGGTAAAGAACCCGCCTGCCAATGCAGGAGACGCAGGGGACTCGGGTTCAATCCCTGGGTTGGTAAGATTCCCCTGGAGGAGAGCATGGCAACCCTTTCCAGTATTCTTGCCTGGAGAATTCCATGGACAGAGAAGCCTGGTGGGCTACAGTTAATAGGGTCGCAGAGTCAGACACGACTGAAGTGACTTAACTCACATACATGCATGCCTTATTCTACAACATCAGGATCTTGAGTCACATAAAGGAACCTACTATCTTTAAGTCATCTGACCATCCACACTGTGCTATTCAAAGATATAAACTCTTATGAAACATATGTCAGTATTTTTGATTCTTTCTTCTGAAAATCTAACTTTTTAATGAACAGTTGAGATTGTAGTAGATGGAAGAGGCAAAGAAAAATTAGGCTAATAAAAACATCTTCCACTCTCTTCTCTACATCCTTCTAATTGTGAAGCAGTCAGGGTGTTAAAAAAGGTAACTACAGAAATTTGAATTCCAATCCAGGAGTTTAACTTAGAACTCTTAGGAGTTTAAACCATGCTACATACGGTTTCTTCCGTGAATATTAAAAATAATTTCATCTGTCTGAGGGATTCTTGTTTAAATGAGGTTTAAATGAGATCTAAATGTAGCATGCTTGACACAGGGCTTAGTGCATTAGTATATGTTCAAAATATTAGAAATACTTTTAATCAGTTGTGCTTTCTCTGTGTGGGCTAAGAATAAGTTTTATACTGTTGATGCTACTGTAGAAACTAAATTGTTTGTAAATTTTTTTTGAGCTCCTCTCTATCAAGGGTTAACAAGCCTTTCTTTGAAAATTCCAAAAGTACCAACCCATCTAACAAGTCAGACAAATAATGGAAAAATTTAACCATTTCTAAAATAAGGTACCTTTGTCAGAGAGTCAGCATGGCTTAATAACATACTCTAAATGTTGAATGTTTTTAGTTTTCAGATGAAAGGCACTGTGGAAATAAGGTATCATTACTGTTAATTTTACTGTGCCTTGACAAACAAACTCTAAAATCATGGAGTCAAGACATGTAGCACAGCCTCCTATCACATTATCTTTTAGAATATGTATAAAATCAAGATGTATGTATCACAATATAAAAAACTGTGATCCCAATTATGCAAATACAGAATTGTCATCCCTAATTGGTGAACCTAGAATTAAATAATTTTAAGAAAGTTATTTGGCCACATTAATACTTAAGCAAAAGACTTGTCAACATTGAATACAGAAAGCTAAAATGAGATCTCATTTAAAATGTTGTTGTTATTCTTGTTTTTTTCTTCACTAAGGGAAGAAAGAGTCAGAATTTCTTTGTGCTAGGAATTCAGGAATGATTTCTATTACTTGTGGTTTTGTTTGGTGATTTTTTTTTCCTGGGAGACAGATTACTTGAAACCATGAGTGATTTTTTTCTAAATCCATCCCCCTGTGGTATGAGTATGTGCTTTTTCACTCATTACAAATATGGGATAAGCCCAGAGCAAAGAACTTGAACTTAAAATGTTAGGTATATAAGAAACCAATGAAAAATCTTGGTGCCATTTAAAGAGCATTGTTTCCTATAGGTATTCACAGCGAGTAATAATACAAAAGAATGTGGTCGCTCTTCTGGAATAGAGCCAAATGAACTTGTGTTTGATTCAGTTCACGCATCTTTTGCTGGACTATTCAAAATTACTGTAAAAACTGAAATGAATTTACCAAATAGATTTATTTTCTTTTTAGATTGTTTAAGAAATTTTTCTAAATTTTGAAATTTAAAATGCATGCTTCTTAGTATAAAAGCAGCATGTTCACTGTATAAAAATTATATAACAGAGGAAACATATATTTGTTTTCTGTTTAACATTCTTTTGTGTAAATGTAAATCTGTACTACAGATCTCATCTTTTCTCTCTATAAATACTATTTAATTCCTAAGAAGAAATATAATTTTAATTTTTTTTATACTGGGATCATCATTTTGGATTATATTTAAAACTTGCTAACACAAGAAACAAGAAAAAAAGGTAAAAATATACAAGTAAACCAAATTCCACCAATAACACTACCATCCAGGTATAATAATTATTCAACATGTTGGCTACATATCCTTCCAGAGTCTTCTCAATTATTAAATTATTATCAGAAATAATAAGGCTCTTAGTTTATTTGTGAATTAAAATGCTTTGAGTCTGTGCTTTCTAAAGGTGTACATTTTTTTATTTCCTCCACTACTTTACAGATTCCTGTGCTCAGTTGCTCAGTCATGTCCTACTCTTTGTGGCTCCATGGACTGTATCCCGCCAGTCTTCTCTGTTAATGGAATATTCCAGGCAACAATACTGCAGTGGGTTGCCATTTCCTTCTCCAGGGGATCTTCCCAACCCAGGGATCACACCCGCGTCTCTTCTGTCTCCTGCATCGGTAGGCAGGTTCTTTACCTTCACATATTACTAAGAACTATTAAAAAAAAAAAATTGCCTTTAAGAAGCTCTTAGTTCAGTAGAGGAGTCAGGCAAGCAAATAGCTGAAGTCAGGCAAGCAAATATTGTGAAGGATACTTCACAATATTCTGTAGGAGTTTGAGAAATGACACCTAGTGAGCCCAGAGGGATATGGGGAGCTTTACAGAAGAGGTGATATTTGAGCTGAGCCTTGAATAAGGAGCAATGGGCTTATGATTCAGGCAAGGCAGAGCAGATCATTCCAGGCAAGCAGTCTGTGCAAAGGCTGGGAGAGGATGTTTTAGGGAGCCATAGGAGGTCAGTATGGTGAGGATGAAAAATAACTCTTGAAAAAGAGGCCTGGCTCTGCAATGTCCTCAGTGCTCAGAGGTGTGTAGGCTTTATCTGGTAGATCATCAGTTCAGTTCAGTTCAGTCGCTCAGTCTTGTCTGACTCTTTGCGACCCCATGAATCACAGCACACCAGGCCTCCCTGTCCATCACCAACTCCCGGAGTTCACCCAAACTCATGTGCATCAAGTCGGTGATGCTATACAGCCATCTCATCCTCTGTCGTCCCCTTCTCCTTCTGCCCCCAATCCCTCCCAGCATCAGGGTCTTTTCCAATGAGTCAACTCGTCGCATGAGGTGGCCAAAGTACTGGAGTTTCAGCTTCAGCATCAGTTCTTCCAAAGAACACCCAGGACTTATCTCCTTTAGGATGGACTGGTTGGATCTCCTTGCAGTGTAAG
>NW_011494670.1:3642793-3650266 GCF_000754665.1 Bison bison bison | reverse complement strand
TTCTTCGGCGCTCAGCTTTCTTCACAGTCCAACTCACATCCATACATGACCACTGGAAAAACCATAGCCTTGACTAGATGGACCTTTGTTGGCAAAGTAATATCTCTGCTTTTTAATATGCTATCTAAATTAGTCATAATGTGCCTTCCAAGGAGTAAGCATCTTTTAATTTCATGGCTGCAATCACCATCTGCAGTGATTTTGGAGCCCCCCAAAATAAAGTCTGACACTGTTTGCACTGTTTCCCCATCTATTTGCCCTGAAGTGATGGGACCGGATGCCATGATCTTCATTTTCTGAGTGTTAAGCTTTAAGCCAACTTTTTCACTCTCCTCTTTCACTTTCATCAAGAGGCTTTTGAGTTCCTCTTCACTTTCTGCCATAAGGGTGGTGTCATCTGCATATCTGAGGTTGTTGATATAGGAATCAATTTAAGGAATGTGTATGTGTGTGTGTGAGATGTATGCATATTGTAAGAAATCTACAGTCTGTGGATGGTGACTTAGATTTGGTCCCTACAGGCATAGCCTGAGACTGGGATTCTTGGGAATCAGGGAAAAATGATAAAATGAGTGAAAAAAAGCTAGGTGTGGCTGTGGACTCAACAGGAATCTCTTTCTGTCTGATCCCATGGAGAAAGGCATAAATTGCACCCAGAGTCAGTCCCATCCTGTGGCTAGGGGGTAGCCTTTAGCCCCCAGTTCACTAGGCGTGGGTTTGAGTTGGGGTAGGGTGGGTAGAGCTAGAATTGGACTAGAGCATTCCTTAGGAGAAGGGAGCATTAGTCAATATGCACAACAGCTGGTAGGTAGGTGCCCAAACAGCTACGTTGAAGCAGAACACCAGCTACACCTGTTGCAGAAAGCTCTAATACAGCTGCACAAGTGGATTCCCAATAAGTATTTCTGTCCCTTCCTCTGAAAATTTGGAACCATGACCTGTCTATGTCTATGTGACACTTTAAATTGTTAGAATGATTCTTTCTGGCCTAAGGTAGTGTGCTCATCCCTCTGATGGGTTACAAGAGAGAATTTGCTATCTACAAATAGAAACTTGGAATTGGAGAAATCCCATCTCAACATGTAAGAATGCTAAATAACAGCGGAAGAGTAAAAGTTTCTATGATGCGGCAGCACATGGACTCTCAAAGGATTATAAGGCTAAGAGACAAATGAACGCTGTGACTTCAGTTAAAGCCATGTCTCTGCTTATTTAGAGCACCCTCTCTCTGATATCGTCTCAGGATTCTTGAGCAATGGCGTCAGCTTCATCTGCCTTAGCTTACCTGTAGTGTGTATAGGATATGGGCGTGGAAGCAAGGATGGCTGCCTCTTAACATGAGATGCTCATTCAATCATTGCACGAATACTATGTGGCATGTTATTCTAGGTGTCAGAAATACTGTAATAAATAGCATAAAATCCCTGATTGTGGGGTGGGGGAGGCGCTTACATTTTAGATGAGGATGTTAAAGAAAAATTATTCATGACATTTGTTAAAAACGTAAGGCACACTTTATTAGGGGAACTACAACAGGATTTTGTGATAAGTTCTACGGTAAAACTTAAACAGGGTAACAACCTAAGTGTCTGTTGAGTGGATAAAGATGTGAGAGATATATATATATATACACACACATATATATATAATTTTAAAAATAAGCCATAAAATAGGAAATCTTGACATTTGTAACAACATGGATGGACCCTGAGGGTATTGTTGCTGTTTATTCGCTAAGTCATGTCCAACACTCTGTAACCCCATGGACTATAGCCCTCCAGGCTAGAGTTTCCCAGCAAGAATACTGGTGTGACTAGCCATTCCCTTCTCCAGGGGATTTTCCTGACCTAGGTATTGAACCCATGTCTCCTGCATTGGCAGGTGGATTCTTTGCCAATGAGCACCATCCAATACCCTTGAGAATATTATGCTAAGTGAAATAAGTCAGAGAAAGACAAATACTATATAATCTCACTTATATGTACAACCTAAAAACCAAACAAATGAAGCTAAATGAAACCCTAACACCCAATGTGATGGTATTTGGAGAGAGGGCCTTTGGGAAATAATTTGGTTTAGATAATAATAAATTAAGGATGGGACCCTCATGATGGGATTAATGCCTTATTAGGAAGATGCACCAGAGAACTTGTTCTCTCTCTACCAAATGAGGACACAGGGAGAAGATGGCCATACGCAAGCCTTGAAGAGAGCCCTTATTAGAACCTAACCATGCTGTCACCCTGACCTTGGATTTCCCAGTCTTCAGAATTGTGAAAAATAAGCTTCTGTTTTTTAAACCACTCAGTCTATGGTATTAGTTATGTCACTCCAAGAAAACTAAGACAAAGATAAATGTATAAAATAGTTGTATAGGAGAGGGCAACAGGAATGAATGAAAGAAATTAGAATTGCTAGTTAACACTAAGGGTCCATTTGAGATTGCATTGAATACATTTCAAGTGAGACCTGCTATCCTGAGAGGTTTTTGTTTTGTTTTGTTTTGCCATGCTGCAAACCCACTCCAGTGTTTTTGCCTGGAGAATCCCAGGGACGGCGGAGCCTGGTGGGCTGCCGTCTACGGGGTCGCATAGACTCGGACACGACTGAAGCGACTGAGCAGCAGCAGCAGCAGCAGCAGCCATGCTGTAAGGCATGTGGGATCTTAGTCCCCTGGTCAGGGATTGAACCTGTGCTCCCTGCATTGGAAATATAGAGGCTTAACCACTGGATGTATAGCGACGGCCCAAGAGGGTTTTCACCATTTACCTTTCTCTGTGCAGCTGTGAAGTCACAGGTAATCATCTGTTACTGCTCACATAGTAAGGGCTGATGCCAGAAAGACAACTAAGCAGCTGTTACATATCCAGCCACAGTGGAGACTCAGAGATAGATGAAATAAACAAAGAAAGAAGCAGCGAACCATAGCCCCAAACTCAATAGCAGAGCAGCGTCTGTGGTTAACTGAAAACCACAAACCGACTAGATCAACTGACTTTAAGCCAAGAAGTTTCAGTGTTGGGATGCGCTGAATCCAGAAAAGCATGGATAATGGATTGCTTACTCATTTTTTATCTTCAGTTTGGCACACTGTAGAAATATGAATGTGTCTGGGTGGAGTCATTGTTAGGAACAGGGACTTTCTAACTATTAACATTAATCCAAGAGTGAATCTTCATATATACAGTCAGTCCTTAGTATTCACAGATTTCATATTTGTGAATTCACGCATTCACTAGAGTTTATTTGTGATCCCCAAATTAATACTTACAGTGATTTTATAGTCATTTGTAAATATGTGCAGAATGGTGAAAAATTAGTCTTCTTACATGCACATTCTTAGCTGGGATCAAGCAAGGTGACACATTGCCATCTTGTTTCAGTTCTCATACTGTCAATTAATTAGACCTTTTGTTAAACATTTAGTGTCATGTTTTTTGCATTGTTGTTTTTTTTTGTAATTTCACTATTTAATATGGCCCACGAGTATAGTGGTGTTCCTAAGTACAGAAGACTGGTATGTGTCTTATAGGGAAACATGTGTGTTGCATAAACTTTGTTTAGGTGTCAGTTTTAATGCTGTTAGCCAGGAATTAAAAATTAATTAATCAATAATATTGTTAAAAAAAAAGGTGTCTTTAAACAGAAACACACATAAGACAAGGTTACGTATTGATTAGTTGGTGAAAATGTTATGACCAGAGTCTTAGAGGAACTTGACCCAGTATTTCTAATGGGAGCAGTGGTTCAGTATTTGCTAATGCAGTGTTCATTTTATATAGCACAGAGCTACCACAAACAATGAGAGTCAGTTGTATCTGCTAGGTCATTCAATTAACCATATTAAAACTTTCAGAAACACAGAGCTCATGGTCTATCCCGTTTTCCCAGTCACCTTCTGTCCTTTATCCTGCTGGGTTTCCTGTGTGCCCGGTCCTGCAGGCACCTTCCTCCGCCAGCAGGTTTCTTCCCTCTCCCACAAACACGGAACATTTGCACTGCCATCTAGCACTGGAGCCGCCACTGGGGTTTTATGACTATACACTCTTCTCAGTTACCTTTTTAAAAGAAGCCTTTTAAAAGGTATTTTTAAATACTTTTTATAAAGTATTTCATCTCTTCCATGTCCTTGCCCTTGGATTGTCTTGACAGTCTTGACTGTCCCTTCCGCTATCCCTCCCTGCCCTATGCCTTGTAGAATCCCCTTGCCTTTTTCAGTGGCTTTGGTGGGGAGGGTGTTAACTTGGTTAGGATGAACAACAGTATCCAGAATTTCCTTTCTAGCATGTCTGGTTATGATGGGCTACAAGAAATACTGTTGTAGGAGAGTTGAAGACTACAATTTTGTAGCTTACACACAATGTCCCAGTTACTCATTCAAACATGAATCTAGGTTTTTCTGTGAAAGGCTTGTACCGATGTGATTAAAGTCTTTAAACAGTTGACTTTGAATTAATCAAGATGAAGATTATCCTAAGTATACATGACTTAATCAGTTGGAAGGCCTTCAAAAGAGGGCTTAGGTCTTCCCTGACCTGAGGGAGAAACCAGGAACAACTGCTAGGTCTGTAATTGTGTTCCCTTTCCCCTGGATTTCTGGTTTTCACTCCTTGACAACAAGCTTCACACTGTGCCCTTGAGCTCTTTCCCAGTTGGGATCTTCCTTTTCTGCCTGTCTGCTCTCCTGACTTCAGACTTACTTAGCCAGTCTCCATAATTGTAGAAGTCAATTCCTTGTTTAAAGAAACAACAACAACCTCTCTTAATATATATGTATTGGGCTTCCCTGATAGCTCAGTTGGTAAAAAATCCGCCTTCAATGCAGTAGACCACAGTTCTATTCCTGGGTCCGGAAGATCCACTGGAGAAGGGATAGGCTACCCACCCCAGTATTCTTGGGCTTCCCTGTGGCTCAGCTGGTAAAGAATCTGCCTGCAATGCAGGAGACCTGGGTTCAATCCCTGGGTGGGGAAGATCCCCTGGAGAAGGGAAAGGCTACCCCTCCAGTATTCTGGACTGGAGAATTCCATGGACTGTATAGTCCATTGGGTCGAAAAGAGTTGTACACGATTGAGCAGCTTTCACTTTCACTTTCACATATCTGCTACTAGTTTTACTGTTTGGTTGAACCCTGATTGATATACTTCCCATGTTGTAGATGCCCTGCCCTGTCATCCTCTCTTCTGTAATTATTTCATGTTTTTCATACAATATAGGATAAATATTCAAATCCTGGCTCTTTCACTTTCTGGAAGTACAAATTTAGGGAAGTTACTTGAACTTCCTGACTCTTAACTTCTTCATCTATAAAATGAGAATGTTACTAGTATATATCTTATGGAAGTGGTGTGAAGATTAAATTAGTTAATGTGTGTAAAGCAGTTAAAACAATACTTGTGCTGTGCTTAGTCACTCAGTCGTGTCCAACTCTTTGTGACCCCATGGACTGCAGCCCTCCAGGCTCCTCTGTTCATGGGGATTCTCCAGGCAAGAATACTGGAGTGGGTTGTCATGCCTTCCTCCAGGGGATCTTCCAACCCAGAGATTGAACCCAGGTCTCCAGCATTGCAGGTGGATTCTTTACTGTCTGAGCCACCAGGGAAGCAAAATAATAATATCTAGCATATTGAAAACCATCTACAAATATGATTTCTATAATGATTATTGCCTAGAGAATTGTATTTATTTCTTTTAAATCTCCAGCATTGTGGAGATCCAAAGGAAGCTGAAGACATAGTTCTTTTCTATGATAGGTTATTGCAAAATATTGAACATAGTTCCCTGTGCTATATAGTCAGTCTTTGTACTTTGTTTTATATATAGTGGTGTATGTATGTTAATCTTATACTCCTGGTTTATCCCCTTTCCTCTTTGTTAACTATAAGTTTGTTTTCTACATCTGTGAGTCTGTTTCTGTTTTGTAAATAAGTTCATTTGTATAATGTTTTAGATTTCCCATATAAAGTGATATCAAACAATGTTTATTTTGCTCTGGCTTACTTGCCTTACTATGATAATCTCTAGGTTCATCCATGTTGCTGCAGACATCAATATTTTATGGCCGAGTAATATCCCATTGTATATCTGTATACCACATCTTTGTCCATTCATCTGTTGATGGACACTTAGGTTGCTTCCATGTCCTGGGTAATGTAAATAGTGCTGCTATGAACACTGAGATGCATGTATCTTTTTCAGTTGGAGTTTTCTCCAGATACCTGCCCAGGAGTAGGATTGCTGGATCATATAGTAACTTAATTTTTAGTTTTTTGAGGAACGTCCATACTGTTCTCCATAATGGCTGTGCCAGCTTACATCCCCATCAACAGTGTAGGAGGGCTCCCTTTTGTCTACACCTTCTTGAGCATTTATTATTTGTAAACTTTTTGAAGATGGGTATTTTGACCAGGGTGAGGTGATATCTCATTGTAGTTTTAATTTGCATTGACCAATCTTTTTAGGATTTTATAATGTGCTTGGGAAGAGAAGACAAATATATGGTCATTTATTTCCTGAATCAAAAATAAAAGAAAAGATGTAATAGATTGGGTTGTGTTTAGAGGAACAGTGGATATAATATGAGATGTGTAGTCCTCTGAGAGAGGGCAGATATTCAGGCTCTCTGCTCTTCTTTTTCACCTCTCTTTCTGAATTTCTCCCAAATAGAGGAATTATTAATCTGGATAGTTAGAGTCAGGGATCTGGGTCACATTTGTTGGTAAACTGTGGTCAGTGTGCATCACAGGGTACCCTGTTTGTGTCCCATGTACTGTCTCTATTCTGCCCGGCTTCAGAAGTCGTAAGTGGACTATTGGGATGAGTTCTGCTCACACACAGGTGTCAACTTCCTATTTCTACAGGGTGACTCCCACAAGACAAGATATGTTCACCTGAGCTATTTCTTATTTTGTATACACTTTATTAAGTTCACTTTTTCATTCAGTCTCTGTTCCATGTGATTTGTAAAAACGTGGTTACAGCATGAGATTTGGGTTTGAAGGTTAAGACCACAGGAAGGCAAGCCTTGATAGCCAGACTCTCTACACTGAGATTTTAGGAACAGGTTCAGATAATTCCATGGACTGAGGAGCCTGGCAGGCTGCAGTCCACAGGGTTGCAAAGAGTTGGACATGACTGAAGCAACTTAGCATGCACCAGCTAACAAGAGATGGGTACTTTGTGACTGGTGCCTTACATACAGTAGGTATTCTATGTAGATATTCAGCCAGTATACAAACATGGCAAGAGATTGATTTGGAAAAAAAATAAAATACGTAGTAATATCTTCTTGAATAAATGCATATTTAAGGGTTGCAATCTAACAGCTCCTAGACAGCATATTAAAAAGCAGAGACATTATTTTACTGACAAAGGTCCATCTAGTCAAAGCTATGGTTTTTCCAGTAGTCATGTATGGATGTGAGAGTTGGACCATAAAGAAAGCTGAGCACTGAAGAATTGATGCTTTTGAAC
>NW_011494670.1:3636820-3642693 GCF_000754665.1 Bison bison bison | reverse complement strand
AACTGTGATGTTGGAGAAGATTCTTGAGAGTCCCTTGGATAGCAAGGAGATCAAACCAGTCAATCCTAAAGGAAATCAGTCCTGAGTATTCATTGGAAGGACTGATGTTGAAGCTGAAGCTCCAATACTTGGGCCACCTGATGCAGAGAACTGACTCATTTGAAAAGACCCTGATGCTGGGAAAGATTGAAGGCAGGAGGAGAAGGGGATGATAGAGGATGAGATGGTTGGCTGGCATCACCGACTTAATGAGTTTGAGCAAGCTCTGGGAGTTGGTGATGGACAGGGAAGCCTGGCGTGCTGCAGTCGGACATGACTGAGCTGCTGAACTGAACTGAACTGAATCTAACAATTCAGGAGATCTTTAAGGGACTTCCCTAGTGGTCCACTGGTTAAGACTCCATACTTTCAATGCAAAGATCTCTGAGAGATCTTTTCTTTCCTTTCTTCTTTCTGTGAGTAGGTATCAGAGAGATATCTCATGCAATAGATATTTGAAGAATTAGAATGTGGGTGCTTGATTCAATCAGTTAGGGTTTTGGAGGAGGAAACATTTTGTTCTCTTTTGCTTCAGTTCATTGTTTCATCAAAAAGAACTTATATAAACATTACAGTCTTATTCTGATTGACAAACATACAGAGATTTCGCATGGGTGAAGTATCTAAAATAAAACAGATATATATATACACATGTACCTACACAATTTATAACAAGACTGTTAAAAGTTTAATGTGTCTTGATTTTTGAGAACTGAAATATTTGCTTTTCTGCCAGTGCCATGGAAAGTTCATTAATGATGGAAGCATTTTGGCTTTCAGAGAGATGCTATTTCTTTGCAATGCTACCTCTTTGGGGAACAAATATGAAAAATAAAGCTTGTAATTTTATATGAATAAAAAAGAAATATGTACTTTGTTTTGTTTGGCTTTGTCTTTTGCTGTGTATTAGGTTGGTGTGAAAGTAATCACTGTTTTGCATTGTTGAATGTTGCCATTTGATATTGAAACACATTCTTAAATGTGGTTATGCTCTACATCACTTTAACGTGCATTTCTCACTTTATGGCTTTTTGCTAATGACTTATTACTTGCTGTGTACTGTATACGTATCTTAGACTATGGAATTGATATTAGACAAAAAGCAAATTTGAGTGGTTTTCTCATTTGAATTCAAAAATGAGTCATAAAGCAGTGGAGACTCTTTGCAACATCAACAACATGTTTGGCAGAGGAACTTCTAACATACAGTGCAGTGGTGGTTCAAGAAGTTTTGCCAAGGAGATGAGAGCCTTGTAGTTGAGAAGCATAGTGGCTAGCCATCGGAAGTTGACAATGACCAATTGAGAGCCATCATCCAAGCTGATTCCCTTACAACTACATGAGAAATTGCTGAAGAGCTCAACATCAACCATCTTATGGTTGTTCAGCATTTGAAGCAAATTGGAAAGGTGATAGAGTCGATAGTGTGTGCCTCATGATCTACCTGAAAATAAAAAAAAATCATCGTTTTGAAGTGTTGTCTTCTTTTATTCTACACAACAGCAACAAATCATTTCTTGATTGGATTGTGATGTGCAACAAAAAGTGGATTTTTATATGACAACCGGCAATGACCAGCTCAGTGGTTGGACCAAGAAGAAGCTCCAAATCACTTACCAAAGCCAAGGTCATGCACCAAAGAAAGGTCATGGTCACCATTTGGTGGTTTGCTGCTGGTCTGATACACTACAGCTTTCTGAATCCCACTGAAACCATTGCATCTGAGAAGTATGCTCAGCAAATCAGTGAGATGCGTTGAAAACTGAAATGCCTGAAGCTGGCATTGATCAACAGAATGGGCCCAATTCTTCCTCAAGACAATGCCTGACTGCAGAGCATGTCACACAAGCAACACTTCAAAAGTTGAACAGATTGGGCCACAACTTTTGACTCATCTGCCATTTTCAGCTAACTTTTAGTGAACTGACTGCCTCTTCTTCAAGCATCTCAACAACTTTTTGCAGGGAAAATGCTTCCACAATCAGCAGGATCCAGAAAATGCTTTCCAAGAGTTCATTACATCCTGAAGCACGGATTGTTATGCTACGGGAACAAACAAACTTATTTCTCTTTGGCAAAAACGTGTTGGTTATAATTGTTCTTATTTTAATTAGTAAAGATGTGTTTGAGCCTAGTTATAATGATTTAAAACTCATGGTCTGAAACTGCAATTACACTTGCACCAACCTAATATATCCATTAGGGCTTCACAAGGAGAAGGCAATGGCAACGCACTCCAGTACTCTTGCCTGGCAGAGCTCATGGACGGAGGAGCCTGGTAGGCTGCATGCAGTCCATGTGGTCACTAGGAGTCAGACACTACTGAGGGACTTCACTTTCACTTTTCACTTTTATGCATTGGAGAAGGAAATGGCAACCCACTCCAGTGTTCTTGCCTGGAGAATCCCAGGGACAGAGGAGCCTGGTGGGCTGCCGTCTGTGGGGTCGCACAGAGTCAGACATGACTGAAGTGACTTAACAATATATCCATTAGGGCTTCACAGGGAGAAGGCAATGGCACCCCACTCCACTACTCTTGACTGGAAAATTCCATGGGCAGAGGAGCCTGGTAGGCTGCAGTCCATGGGTTCAAGAAGAATTGGACTGAGTGACTTCACTTTCACTTTTCACTCTCATGTCTATGGGGTTGCACAGAGTCGGGCACGACTGAAGTGACTTAGCAGTAGCAGCAGCAGCAACAGCAGGGCTTCACAAGAAGAGCGATGCTGACCAAATCTTTCTTCCCTTGAAGTTTTGAAAAGATATATATATATATATGTGTTATTGTTGTTTAGTCATGTCTGACTCTTTGTGACCCCATGGACTGTAGCCCTCCAGGCTCCTCTGTCCATGGGATTTCCCAGGCAAGAATACTGGAATGGGTTGCCATTTTCTTCTCCAGGGCATCTTCCCCATCCTGGGATCAAACCTGCATCTCCTGAATTGGCAGGCAGATTTGCTACCACTGAGCCATGAGGGAAGCCCATACACACACACTCACCCACACCCAACCCCCCACACACATATACACACAGGGTAACAGCCACCATGTAGTGTCATCATTACTTGCGGTTTTTGGCCCTTCTTGCAAAAGTTCAAATATGCTGAGCTATGTAGCTTTTTTTTGTACAAATTATAGGCCTAAATGGCCTCCTTTTCCACATTCAAACCCAAATCTCCAGATTCATTACTCCAAAGAAATAAAAAAACACACACATGCAAGTCCTAAGGGAAATAAATCCAGAGAGAGAAAGAGAAAGAATGTGTTTACTTTGAGGCCTAGGGGTGTGCACTGCAAAATTTCTGGGGCAGGATAAGAGTCCTGAGCCCATGATGATATAAGAATGTGGAAAGTGAATTTCAAATTGCTCAACAAGTAACATTTCTAGAGGAAAATAGCAGAGGAGGGAGGCTACCTTTGGGTGATATGATCAGAGAAAGCTTTTTGATGGAGATGGAAGCTTAAACTGGGTTTTAAAGAATGTGAAAAGCTCTGATTGATGGAGAGAAGAGGGAGAGAAATTTAGGTAAAGGTAATCTATAAACTCAAATTCTATTCTTTGTCTTTGTGCATTCTCTAAAACTGACGCCCGAGGCAATCATTTATTTGGAAGTTGATTCCGGGAAGCACAGTGGGGAAGTGGGTGAAAGAGAGATAAGGTAATGAGGAGAGCCAGTAAGGAACATGTTAGTGAGCCTATTACCATTGTGGTCAAATAGAACTCCGTCCACTGGGGATTCTCTGAGCAAAAAATATGGAACCTGCTTCAGAATTGTTTCACCAGGGGCCAGGGAAACTGAGGCATTTATCTACCAGGTCTCACACTCCCCATTGGTTGAGGGTTGTATGTCTAATATTTTTGTTTGTACCTGCTCATGGCTCAACTAGCTCTTGAAGAACCAGAGAAAACCTCAGAAATAGGGTTTCAGAATGCAGAAATCTATCCTGATTCCTTTTTCACTTCACAAAAGTAGTTTCTCCCTCAGTCTTCCCTAGTTCAGTAAATGACACCACAATCTATCCAATTGGAAAAGCCAGAACTTAGAGCCATTTACTCAACTGTAACATTTATCAAGCACTTACCCTGTGCCTCGTACTCACCCAGGTGCTGAGCGCTAGTGAATCCTATGTGCTCTACGCCAGAAACATCCCAAAGCAATTCTCTTCTCTCCAAATCCATTTCTCTATCTGTAATTTGGAGCATGGTGACCATTTAAATTGTTGCCAAATTTAGACTAAGAGCTGAATATTTGTAACCCCTCATTGTGTCACTGCTGCTGCTGCTGCCAAGTCGCTTCAGTCGTGTCCAACTCTGTGCAACCCCATAGATGGCAGCCGACCAGGCTCTGCCGTCCCTGGGATTCTCCAGGCAAGAACACTGGAGTGGGTTGCCATTTCCTTCTCCAATGCATGAAAGTGAAAAGTGAAAGTGGAGTCGCTCAGTCGTGTCCGACTCTTAGCGACCCCATGGACTTCAGCCCACCAGGCTCCTCCGTCCGTGGGATTTTCCAGGCAAGAGTACTGGAGTGGGTGCCATCGCCTTCTCCCACTGTCACTACCACAGTCCATTTCCATGCTTTCCCTCACACATTTTTGTTCCCAATCTTCCAATTTTCTTCTTTCCAGATATCTGTCCAGCCAGCCAGATGATTCACTCCTGCTTGTGAGTCTATGCATATTCTTAGTTTCAGCCATTTCTCTCTCCCTACCTTAAGTAGATGATTGTTATGGTTAATTTTATGTGTCAGCTTGACTGGGCTAAGGGTTGTGAAGATATCTGATAAAAAACAATTTCCGAGTTTGTCTGTGAGGGTGTTTCTGGAAAAGATTAGCATTTGAATTTGCATACTGAGTAAAGAAGGTCACCCTTGCCAATGTGGGAAACCACCATCCAGTCCACTGAGGGCCTGAATAAACAAAGAGGTGGGGGAAGTGCCAGTGTGCTCTCTCTGTGTTAGCTAAAACATTCATCTCCACTGACCCTTGGACATGGGTATCCCTGGTTCTTGGACTTTTGGACTCAGACTGGGGCCTTCACTGTTATACCACCTGCCCACCCCTGCCTTGCAAATTCTCAGCCATAGGACTTAGACTGAATTATGCCACCAGTTTTTCTGGTTCTTTCAGGTTGAAAATGGCAGATTATGGGACTTCTAAGCTCCATAACCATGTAAGCCAATGCCTATAATAAATCTCCGCATATGTATGAGGAGATATTTGTATACATAGAGGCTTCCCTGGTAGCTCTGCTGGTAAAGAATCTGCCTGCAATACAGGAGACCTGGGTTTTATCCCTGGGTTGGGAAGATACCCTGGAGAAGGAAATGGCTACCTACTCCATTAATCATGCCTGGAGAATTCCATGGACAGAGGAACCTGGTAGGCTATAGTCCATGGGGTCACAAAGAGTCAGAGGGACACGACTGAGCAACTAACACACACACACATACAGGTATATTTATAGATATACTATATATAGGCTAAGATCATGGCATCTGGTCCCATCACTTCATGGGAAATAGATGGGAAAACAGTGGAAACAGTGTCAGATTTTATTTTGGGGGGGGCTCCAAAATCACTGCAGATGGAGATTGCAGCTATGAAATTAAAAGACGCTTACTCCTTGGAAGGAAAGTTATGACCAACCTAGACAGCATATTAAAAAGCAGAGATATTACTTTGCCAACAAAGTTCCGTCTAATCAAGGCTTTTCTAGTGGTCATGTAAGGATGTGAGAGTTGGACTGTGAAGAAAGTTGAGTGCCGAAGAATTGATGCTTTTGAACTGTGGTGTTGGAGAAGACTCTTGAGAGTCCCTTGGACTGCAAGGAGAT
>NW_011494670.1:3614894-3636647 GCF_000754665.1 Bison bison bison | reverse complement strand
CTGCAAGGAGATCCAACCAGTCCATTCTAAAGGAGATCAGTCCTGGGTGTTCATTGGAAGGACTGATGCTGAAGCTGAAACTCCAATACTTTGGCCACCTCATGTGAAGAGTTGACTCATTGGAAAAGACCCTGATGCTGGGAGGGATTGGGGGCAGGAGGAGAAGGGGACAATAGAGGATGAGATGGCTGGATGGCATCACCAACTCGATGGACATGGTGTTGAGTGAACTCTGGGAGTTGGTGAAGGACAAGGAGGCCTGGCGTGCTGCGATTCATGGGGTCTCAAAGAGTCGGACACGACTGAGCAACTGAAATGAACTAAACTGAACTGATACATAGGCTTCCCCACCAAGGAAGCCCGTATGTATATAGGAATTGGCTTACATGCTTATGGAGCTGAGAAGTCCCATAATCTGCCATTTTCAACCTGAAAGAACCAGAAAAACTGGTGGCATAATTCAGTCCAAGTCCTAAGGCTGAGAATTTGCAAAGAGGGGGTGGGCAGGTGGTCTGACGGTGAAGGTCCCAGTCTGAGTCCAGAAGTCCAAGAACCAGGAATACCCATGTCCAACGGTCAGTGGAGATGAATGTTTTAGCTAATATATATCTTATTGTTTCTGTTTCTCTGGAGAACCCTGAGTAATACCATGGCAAAGTGCACTTTCTGAAGCTATGCCCAATGGGAAGATTTTCTCTTGCTTCTGTCTTTCAGGGTTTTGTGAGTCGAATTGAGTTATGTCTCCCAAATGGTATATTGGAGTCCTAACCCCTAATACCTGTGAATGTGACCTTATTTTGAAATAGGGTCTTTGCAGATATAATGATTAAAATGAGCTCATACTGGACTAGGGTGGACCCGAATACCAGTGGCAATTGTTCTTTCAAGGAGAGAGATTTGGAAACAGACATACAGGAAGAAGACCATATGAAGACACAGGCAGAGATTGGAGCTATGAGGCCACAGGTTAAGGAATGTCAAGAATTGCTAGCAACAATCAGAAGCTAGAGAGCCAAGGAAGCTTTCTCTACTAGAGCCTTAGGAGGGAGAATGGCCCTGAGCACACATTGATTTTGGTCTTCTAGCCTCTAGAACTGTGAAATAATATATCTCTGTTGTTTTAGGCCACCCAGCTTGTGGTACTTTGCTATGACAGCCCTGGCAAACTAATACACAGATCATTCCTGAGTGGTACTATGGTACAGTTAGAGTGTATTTTCAGCTTGCGTCCATCCATCAGTCAAACTCAGCTGCTCTCTCTGGTAGTGCTGATCATAAAGGGCCCTACTACCCACAATGTGATGTAGGAATGAGTTGAGAAACAGCTGCCATTACAATCGTGGTAAATGATGTGTAGTTCTGGGACACCTGTTGGTATATTTTTAGTGTCCTCTGGCCTTGCTTGTAACTGTTCATAACTGATTCCGCTTTCATCTTACAATTGATTGCAGCTGGGCTTCCTGACCATATGACTTGATGAGACTGACAGAATTCAGCTTAGGATAGGCAGCTCTTGCCTCATGTTCACTTGATGTCGTATAGTCATACGTCTTTTCACTACCAGAGCCCAACAGTGTACCAGAACCTGTTTATCAAATGGTGTACATATTGGCTGTGGATGGCATGGCCTTGCTGCAGGCCTTAGAGTGTCCACGTTGTGATTTTTCCATTGTGGCTTCCCTAAACTCTGCCTGTTGTCTTCTCCCATCAGATACATTTAGCACCCTAATGTCTGCTGGATCATATGGGCCAAGCAGCAGGTCCTATGGCAGGCCCCACCGAAAGCTGAAGTCTTCCCTTGTAGCCCAGTAAATAGGTCGAGCATAATTTCCAGGTATGGCATGTGCTGCCTCCATACTCAAGAGGCCAGCAAGTTTTATGCTTCCTTGTTATTGCTGGGAGAAGCAAGATGCAATAATTTATCCTTTGCTTTCAAATGGACGTTCTTTTAGGTCTCAGACCATTTGCCCCTTAAAATCTTCACTGATGTGGAAGGATCAATGCTATAAACATTTGTGGTGCTGTTGCAGGACTCTTCTTCATCGGGATCCAACCAGTCTTTCAATTAGTGGGTTTTAGGCCTAAGGACTGCCTCAGGTTTAGTAACTAGGGAAAAGGCTATGAGTTTTCATTGAGATGAGTGACTCCATCCTTCTGTTCATCCACTGTGATTACTTCTGATTATATCTATTTAGCAATGTGTTTGTTGGTAGCTCAGCTGGTAAAGAATCTGCCTGCCATGTGGGAGACCCCAGTTCGATCCCTGGGTCAGGAGGATCCCCTGGAGAAAGGATAGGCTACCCATTCCAGTATTCATGGGCTTCCCTGGTGGCTCAGACAGTAAAGAATCTGCCTGCAATATAGGAGACCTGGGTTTAACTCCTGGGTTGGAAAGATCCCCCGGAGGAGGGCATGGCAACCCATTCCAGTATTTTTGCCTGGAGAATCCTCATGGACAGAGGAGCCTGGCATGCTACAGTCCATTGTGTTGCAAACAGTAGGACATGACTGAGCGTCTAAGCACAGCAGTATCTATGTTGTTGGTTACCCACTTACACCTGTGAATAAAATATTTTATAAGGCATCTTCATAGAAGTCTGCTTCTCCTGGCTCTCTTTCCAGTGTTTCTATCCTTTGTGGCAGTTATTCCCATCTTGTTTTGTCAGTAAAGTGCTACCATCTGGCCCCTCTGCTACTTCATTTTCCTGTCTTCATTGACACTAAGGGCTTTTTTCTGTAATAATATTTCCTACTATTAGTCAGGAGAACAGCCACAACTGAACTTTTCAATGATACTGGTGCCGTTCTCACCAGCACATTTCTTATTTCTTTGGTAAACGGAATGCTCTTTAAGTCTTCCCATAGAATAGAACTGGTTTATAGGTTGTTAGGCCTGAAAGGTATATTCATTTTTGAATACTCTGTTCTCTGATTCTTTCTTCTTCCTCCACAGTCAGTGTACTCCAGCAGATCTAGCATGTATGCTTCATGTAGTGTGGGCCAGATCTTTCTTCCAACTGCCAAGAGTCATCTTAGCAGATATTAGTAACGTCTCCTAGGGTCTTTGCTAGGGTATTAAATTCAGTACCATAAGAGAGTACTCTCCTGTCTCTTATCCATCTTTATATTTCACCTCCTGGAATACAGCAATCTCATTTTCCTGTCTCAAATGTGCTCTCTTGGCTCCAGCAGCTCATGTTGGGTTGCCCTGCATTCTCTCAGTATATAGTTCCTTTCTTCTCTTAGCACACCCAACAATTCCTCAGGTGGGAGTTATGCTGAGATAGGGGTAGATCCTGGGAGAGTCTACTTCCTAGGGCCATTTCGGGTACCCACCATCTTAGGCTGAGTTTCCTGGAAATGTATCTAAGATATGAAGGTTTGTGTGGGGAGTTCCTTCAGGAAAAAAACCTTTAAGGAAGTACAGGAAGCAGAACTTGATAGAGGTAGACATTCCATTGTGATGAAACTATAGCAAGTTTCAGGTGATCCTGCAGGAATCACTGAAGCTGAGACAGATCTTTAGAGTTATCACACACTGATGCAGGGGGAACTTTTTCTTTTTTTTTAAGTAATACTTTGCATTAGCCAGACATTTGGTATAGTCTGCCCTTGGGCAGTGACAATAACCTTGGATGATGAGGTGTCCCTTTGATAGAGGGCAGTTTGGAGAAAGAGATGTGGCTATGAGATATCAGCAACTACACTTCCAGCAAGTCACAAATGAGCACCTGGTCCTGATAAGGACACCCAACAGCGCACTAGTGTAATGCATAACACATATCTTCATTTATCTAAGACAATAATTAGAATATAAACTGTAAGTCTGCCTCATACATTGCTATATATCTAGAATTAGAACAGACTGGCCTAGTATTTACTCAATAAGTATTTGTTGACTAAATGATTGAACTAAATGAGTAATTAAAGCATATTTATAGATGCCACATTTTTTAAACTGACAATCACTTGGCACATCACAGGGAATACAAATAAATGAAAACGTAAATAGGAAAGCATACCAAAGTACATTTCTACTCTCGCATCCCAGTACAAATCCCTAACGAGGCTTTTGAGTGTTCTGAAATTGAAACCATGTTTAATGCATTAAATGAACTGATGAATGGCATGGGCAGTATATTCATTTTTAGCCATGACCTTTTACTCTGATGTGAATTCTTAATGAACTGACTTAGTTGTAACTGGTGTTAAAGAGCATTAAGAGAGAGATTATAATTGGATCAGCTATTGTAGTTGGATTGACTCACAAAGACAAATTTGGTTTTGTACCTACATCTCATTAATATTCACTTTCAACTGCCTTCCAACAGATGTCTGCTTTTGATTTGAAACATAGATTTTTCAAACATTTTTATGATACTATAAACATATAGAATCTTCTGAAACATTTTTAAACTACATTCTATTAAATTTTGCCACTCTCACATATGGAGTGAGAAAAAAAAATAAGTCTGAAATGTCATCTTGTCCACTCTTCAAACATTTCTAATGTAAAATGTCATAAAAACTCAACATTAAAAAACATTTACTTTTCCCCATTTTAACAACTGTCGTGTGTGGGTTCAGGTTTACATCTGAAAACAAATGACCAAGAAATTATGAAGAACAAAAATCAAGAATAACAGAAAAAAAGGAGTTCTATGGACCTATTACCTAACTAAACAAGCATAACTGGTGATAATTATTTTAAAACAATTAAAAATCTATGGAATTTTCCCTAAGGATATGCAACAAATGAAGAAACAGTTATTAAAGAAGATCTTAATTAGAACTTGGTAACAGTAGCAAGACTCTGAGTCACTTGGTCTATGACCCTTTCCCTCATTCCCACCCGCAGCACAGCTTGATTGAAAGTCAACTTCAAGACAGTATGGCCAAGAAAATGGGTCTTTGTCTTTCCTAAACTCCTAGTTAAGGGATACTCTGTCTCACATGGGGGGATAGGCAGTCATTATTTCTTATATCTTCTCAGTCTGAGTGCAAAGGCTAAGTTCCTAGTGAGTGGCTGAGAGGTCAGAAGTGCCATTTCTCCACCCAGCCTCCACTCAGAGGGAGGAGGCTCTCCTCTTGCATGACAGCCTGCGAGTCCAGGGGCCCTGATCACTTTCACCTGAACTCACTACTGGGGTGGAAATTCCATGCCAGGAGGGGCAAACTGAGAAGATCAAAGGCTATCACTCCTGTTCAGTGCCCAGAGTATTGACTCAGAATTTTTCCACAAGGGATAAACAATACTTAAAAACAGACGTCTACAAAATGAAAGTGAAAGTTGCTCAGTAGTGCCTGATTCTTTGTGACCCCATGGACTATGTAGTCTTTGGAATTCTCCAGGCCAGAATACTGGCGTGGTAGCCTTTCTCTTCTCCAGGGGATCTTCCCCACCCAGGGATCGAACCCAGGTCTCCAGCATTGCAGGTGGATTCTTTACCACTGAACCACCAGGGTAACCCAAGAATACTGGAGTGGGTAGCCTGTCCTTTCTCCAGTGGATCTTCCTGACCCAGGAATCGAACTGGGGTCTCCTGAATTCTAGGCGGAGTCTTTACCAGCTGAGCTACTAGGAAAGCCCCTCTACAAAGTGTTTCCCAAAGGAATTGATTTCATTTGAAACAAAGTGTTGGGGATTTCAAGCCTCAAATACAATGGAGATTTTTGGTGGTAAGCAATTAAGATGAGGTTGGTATATCTATAAAAGACCTAAACCAGAAGCCATCTAGTTTACCAGAGAGAACCAGCAGAAGACACAATTAAGAAGAGCCCTCCTGGGGCCAGAGCAAACCTCAAAATCTGTCCAAAAATATTCCTGAAAATCAGCTCCAATTCAATTACATCAGACTGTAGAACAACTTATGCCCCAAGAATATGGTCAAAGATAGTAGAGCAATCAGTTAGCAATTAGTGGAGCCTAAGAACTTGGTGTGATGTCAAAGGAGTAATACCGTCTAACAGGAGGGCCAGAGAAATAGTTAAAGAGAGCTCTACTGAAACCACTGTCATCCCAGGGTGACTGTATGTATGCCCAAAGCTGCTCCCTCTGAGGAGCAACATCGGAGGTTTCACAGTGCACGATAGTAAACTTTACTCAAATCGTCTATCCAAGTTGTTAAAAAAACAAACAATGATAACAAAAACACAAGCTTCAGAGATGGGAGGGGATCCATATCCAGTATTCTAGAATATATTACTTAAAATGTCGTTTCAAGGAAAGATTATGAGACACACAAGGAAATAAGAAAGTTTGGGAGGTGGCCTCAAGATGGCATAGAAATAGGATGGGGAGACCACTTTCTCCTCCACAAATTCATCAAAAGATCATTTGAGTGTGGAGCAATTTCCACAAAACAACTTCTGAATGCTGGTGGAAGATCCCAGGCACCCAGAAAGGCAGCCCAATCTCTTCAAAAAGAGATAGGACAAAATATCAAAGAAACAGGAAGTGTGACCCACTTGGGAAGAAAAAGCAGACCACAGAAAATGCCTGTAACCCAAGACAGTTGATTTGAATCCACATGAAAAAACAGAGGGCTGGTAAAGGTAATCATGTAATTTTAAAAGACAGTATAAATGCATAGTTCTTTTCCTATCTTTACTTAACTGATCCAGGGCAATTATAAAATAATATATGTACATTATTGTATTGTTGGACCTATAACACGAAGAAATGCAATGTATTTGCCAATAGCTGATCAAAGAAGGTGAGTGGGAGCAAAGCTGTATTGGCATAAAGAAGAGACACCAGATGGTAACTTGGATACACAGGAGCAAGTGAAGAGAACTGGAAATGGTAAATAAGAAGGTTAATATAGCAAATTCTATAAATATGTACCTGTTTTTTCTCAGATTCTTTAATAGACATAAAATGAGTAAACATTAATTTATGTAACATAATTATAATGATGTATGTTGGATTCAAAACACATATAGGTAATATTTAGAATAATAGCACAAAAATTGGGGAAGAGAGAATAGATGTGTATAAGAATAACATTTCTATATCATGCTGCAATTAAATTAGTATAAATCTGAAGTCGATTCTGATTAAGATGTATATGATAAACCCTAGAGCAACCACTAAGACATAACTTTTTTAAAAAGTGAAAAAGATAAATAAAGGCAGTCATGTGAAGATGGAGGCAGAGATTGGAGTGGTAAAGTTACACACCACAGTATGCCATGGATTGCCAGCAACCTCAGAAGCTAGGTTCAGTTCAGTTAAGTCACTCAGTCGTGTCCAATTCTTTGCAACCCCATGAATCACAGCACGCCAGGCCTCCCTGTCCATCACCAACTCCCGGAGTTCACTCAGACTCACGTCCATCGAGTCAGTGATGCCATCCAGCCATCTCATCCTCTGTCGTCCCCTTCTCCTCCTGCCCCCAATCCCTCCCAGCATCAGAGTCTTTTCCAATGAGTCAGCTCTTCGCATGAGGTGGCCAAAGTACTGGAGCTTCAGCTTTAGCATCATTCCTTCCAAAGAACACCCAGGGCTGATCTCCTTCAGAATGCACTGGCTGGATCTCCTTGCAGTCCAAAGGACTCTCAAGAGTCTTCTCCAACACCACAGTTCAAAAGCATCAATTCTTTGGTGCTCAGCTTTCCTCACAGTCCAATTCTCACATCCATACATGACCACAGGAAAAGTCATAGGTAAAGAAGCTAGATAAAGAACCTACCTGCCAAGGCAGGAGACGCAGGAAACAAGAGTTCAATCCCAGGGTCAGGAAGATCCCTGGAGGAGGGCACGGCAACCCACTCCAATATTCTTGCCTGGAGAATCCCTTGGACAGAGGAACCTAGTGGGCTACAGTCCATGGAGTTGCAAAATGTCAGACAAAACTGGAGTGATGTGTGCGCTCACGTGCACAGAAGCTAGGAACAGGCAAGAAAAGGTTCCTCCTCAGGCCTTCAGAGGGAGTGTGGCCCTGCCAACAGCTTGATTTGAATTTCTAGCCCTTCAATCTATAATAAAATAAATTTCTGTTGTTTTAAGCCACCCAATTTGTGGTAATTTATGATAGCGGACTTAGGAAACTAATACCGACAACTAGAACTGTAGTTGAATGTTTTTGAAAATGGGTGCTGGCATATTATTTTTTCTAAAAATTTAGGAAGTAGCATCTCAGAAAAACTTAATGCATTGTTTTGTATTGAGTTGTGTCCCCCATGTGTTTGAATTCTAACCCCCAATACCTCAGAATGTGACCATACTTGGAAATAGGGTCATTTTAGATGTAATCAGTTCATTACGATGAGGTTATATGGGGCCAGGTCCAATCCAACATGACTGGTATCCTTACAAAAGAGGACATGTGGACACAGACTTGTATACAGTGAGAACATCGCGTGAAGGCTGGCCTTTTACTGCCACAAGCAAAGCAGGAGAGAAGAGACCTGCAACTGACCCTTCCCCAGCGCCATTAGAGGGAACACAACACCCTTGTAGCCTCCAGAACTGTGAGATAATAACATTTCTGTTGTTTAAGCCAGTTTGTAAACACTTTATTAAGGCAGTCCTCACAAACCGATACACTCATAATGCTATTTCCAAGTCAGGACAACTGTTAATTTTTGGGTTTATTTCCTTTCAGTTTCATACCTATAAATTTGATCCACATTTACTTATGTGCACATATATACATATAACCTCCATCCAAATATTAGAGGCAGGTTCTTCTTAATAAAATTATCCCAAACTGGAAATAAAGACTAGCGTGTGACCTTCCAAACTCTTGCTAGAAGCTGTCTAGCAAGCTTGTCTGAGTCATCTGCCATTCCAAAGGAAAGTAATATTGACTTACAATTTATTATTGATTAAGGCTCAGTCTCTAATGAGTTACATGTTAACTACAGAAGATTAATAAGGTACAAATTACATTTTTTTCTAGTAGAGACTCAAATGTTTTTTGTCCTATAGAAAAGATAACCCCTAAAGGTTACATTTCATTGCTCTGCATCTAAATTAGTAAACTTATTTCAGCTTTCTCTCCTTTTGTAGCCATCTTTCAAACTCTCATATCCTCCTTTGAAACAGGTTTGCCATCCTTCTAATTCTCTCATTAATGAGTTTAAAAAAAACTTTGACATATATATACTATATATTTGTATATCACAATTTTAATTTTTTGAAAATTATACTTTGAAATGCCTTAGAAGAGTAGTTCCCAAACTTTCAGAGTTTATGAAGAAGAAAATTTATTAAAATAAAATTAAATTGGATGACTGAGATAGAGTTGCCAATTTTAATTTTCCAAGTAGTGTCAATTTTAAAATTACAAACACAGAAAATCAACATTATTCATACCAACATTTCATAAAAGGTAGAGCATGGCCTTTTAACACCAAAAGAGTAGAATAAAACATAGCATAAGATATGTATTAATAATATTATGAAAATTGGCCCCATTCTAGTTATTTTTCTCATTACACTGTATATTAGTGGAAATAAGCATAATTTAGGAAGCATTCCTTACAGGTGACTGGTTTCCTTCCTACTTGTGCAGTCTCTTATTTTAAGTCTTTACTAAGGACTCTTTGTGTCCTAACAAGAGCCTGCTATGTGGCAAAAGATCACTGATTATGTGCCAGGGAGGCATATTCTATATACAAACGTGGTTTATGACATTAGGAAAAATATATTCTAGTGGAGAAAGATGCATTGAATAATCCCTCCAATGTAATTAAAATTGTAGTAAATATTATAAGGATAAAGGTTAAATTTAATAGTGTGCCCCAAGTTGCTTCTCAGTAACCTCTCAGTGAAAACTTCTGCCTTGATAGAAGGGCTTAGAAAATTATTCTGAGGTGCTTCTCTCAATAAAAGGAAGCCACTTTCCTCTCCTTAAAAGTTAAGTATGTGAAGGTGCTTGGTGGTAACAGATCACCGATAGTAATAGACCTTGACTTGCATAACCACCTGAGCTTAACAGGAACCCTCAGAAGGAGACGAGCCCTCCCACCACTTCTTTCCCTTTCTCAACCATAGAAGAAAGGAGCTGGGCACTGAATGGTCCCTTCTAGATGAAATAAACAAATTAAAATGAGGTCAGTTCATGGTTAGTCTTTTTAAGAGCACAAAAGTGCTTTGTTGCAGTTGATAATAATGTTATATTGTTAATTAGCTCTATTAGCTCAGCAGCTCCACAGACTGAGGCCCTAAGGCTGTGAAGCAGTCCTACAAGGAAGGAAGAAGGGCATTATTACGTGCAAATCTCCCTTATTACAAACTTTGAGATAAATTTTGACTCGATTGAAAAAGTGTGGGCAATTTGGGCTTCAGGAGAATTTGTAAATAGTTAAGTGAGGAAGCCAAATGCTTCACGCTCTTCCATATAATGTCATGGAGAGTTAATGGAAAAGACAAGATGTCAAAACTTAAAAATTGAAGTCCAAGGACACTTTCTTTGAACAAGGACTATGAAATTGGTAGAGGGACATACAGTAACATAGCCTAGGAACATAGACTCCTAGAGAGCACTGCTTACTGCATATTTCAAGCATGAAAGTGGGTAGTGGCTTTCTCTTTGTTATATAATCAGAGAATACTCCCTATATGTTTGCATATCAATATAATTCAGCAAAGTAGAATTTGGTAGGTTTGGCAGAGGACTAGGACAACGACTATCTTCTCATTCTTCTGCCATCCCAAGGTTTATCTGCATTCCACGGTAGTGTTCTTAGCTGGGGGATGAGCCGTATGGGTGAGGATCACCCAAGATTGGGATGAAAGTCTTCTATAAATTTCTGAGCAAGCTTGAGGGATAATTATGTATAATTTACTGAAAACCAGTTAGATAAGATATTCTGAGGACTAAAGGCCCATTTTGCACTCAGGGCAAGAAAAAGGAAGTTTGATGAAAAGTTTAGTAGTCTCAACTCTCTACTCCTCAGTAGACCACCAAAGAAGCCCATTGATCAACCATGACTAACTTTATTTGACTCATAGCATGAGGGAGAACACCAACTTGAAAAAATAGTGATTGCTTCTCAAAATGGGGAAATTATGGAAGCATACTTACAGGGTTTTAGAGCCAATTCTGAGTTCTGCAAGACAGGCAAGTTGTTAAGATTGGGCAGTTTATGATAAAATAACTTTGGATTTATGGGTACAGCAAGATGAAGGCCTTAAGGAGGGTCTTTTTTTTCATTTTATATTTTTTAAATTTTTTAAAATTATTATTATTATTTTTTACTTTATAATATTGTGTTGGTTTTGCCATATATCAACATGCATCCGCCACGGGTGTACACGTGTTCCCCGTTCTGAACCCTCCTTCCTCCTCCCTCCCCATACCATCCCTCTGGGTCATCCCAGTGTACCAGCCCCAAGCTTTCTGTATCCTGCATTGAACCTGGACTGGCGATTCATTTCTTATATGACATTATACATGTTTTAATGCCATTATACCAAATCATCCCCCCTCCTCTCTCCCACAGAGTCCAAAAGACTGTTCTATACATCTGTGTCTCTTTTGCTGTCTCGCATACAGGGTTGTCATTATCATCTTTCTAAATTCCATATATATGCATTAGTATACTGTATTGGTGTTTTTCTTTCTGGCTTACTTCAGTCTGTATAATAGGCTCCAGTTTCATACACCTCATTAGAACTGATTCAAATGTATTCTTTTTAATGGCTGAGTAATACTCCATTGTGTATATGTGCCACAGCTTTCTTATCCATTCATCTGCTGATGGACATCTAGGTTGCTTCCATGTCCTGGCTATTAGAAACAGTGCTGCGATGAACATTGGGGTACACGTGTCTCTTTCAATTCTGGTTTCCTCGGTGTGTATGCCCAGCAGTGGGATTGCTGGGTCGTATGGCAGTTCTATTTCCAGTTTTTTAAGGAATCTCCACACTGTTCTCCATAGTGGCTATATTAGTTTGCATTCCCACCAACAGTGTAAGAGGGTTCCCTTTTCTCCACACCCTCTCCAGCATTTATTGCTTTGTAGACTTTTGGGTCACAGCCATTCTAACTGGCGTGAAATGGTACCTCATTGTGGTTTTGATTTGCATTTCTCGGAGTCCCTTGGACTGCAAGGAGATCCAACCAGTCCATTCTAAAGGAGATCAGCCCTGGAATTTCTTTGGAAGGAATGATGCTAAAGCTGAAGCTCCAGTACCTTGGCCACCTCATGTGAAGAGTTGACTCATTGGAAAAGACTCTGATGCTGGGAGGGATTGGGGGCAGGAGGAGAAGGGGGACGACAGAGGATGAGATGGCTGGATGGCATCACTGACTCGATGGATGTGAGTCTGAGTGAACTCCAGGAGTTGGTGATAGGGAGGCCTGGCGTGCTGCGATTCACGGGGTTGCGAAGAGTTGGACACGACGGAGCGACTGAACTGAACTGAACTGATAATGAGTGATGTTGAGCATCTTTTCATGTGTTTGTTAGCCATCTGTATGTCTTCTTTGGAGAAATGTCTATTTAGTTCTTTGGCCCATTTTTTGACTGCGTTGTTTATTTTTCTGGAATTGAGCTGCGGGAGTTGCTTGTATATTTTTGAGATTAGTTGTTTGTCAGTTGTTTCATTTGCTATTATTTTCTCCCATTCTGAAGGCTGTCTTCACCTTGCTTATAGTTTCTTTTGTTGTGCAGAAGCTTTTAATTTTAATTAGATCCCATTTGTTTATTTTTGCTTTTATTTCCAATATTCTGGGAGGTGGGTCATAGAGGATCCTGCTGTGATGTATGTCGGAGAGTGTTTTGCCTATGTTCTCCTCTAAGAGTTTTATAGTTTCTGGTCTTTTGTTTAGATTTTTAATCCATTTAGAGTTTATTTTTGTGTATGGTGTTAGAAAGTGTTCTAGTTTCATTATTTTACAAGTGGTTGACCAGTTTTCCCAGCACCACTTGTTAAAGAGATTGTCTTTTCTCCATTGTATATTCTTGCCTTAAGAAGGGTCTTGATAAACACATTTTTAGTTTTGGTAAGTAAGTTGTTAAATTGGTTCACAGGCTTATCTTGGGAGCAAGTAATTCCTAAAGCAAGCAAGTACCTATTTTTGTTCTGGCCCAGTATTGTTTAAAATAGGGACAGGAAAATTTCCTTGGTCTCAGTATTTTTTAACCTAAAAGTAGGAATTATGTTGCTTTTAGTTCTCCAGATTCCTGTTGGCCTTTCTCCAGCCAAAGCTGTAGGATAGACCATTATTACCTAGGGATGTGACAAATCAGGGTGTATGTTGGTATTTGATGTATTGTGGTCATGTGAAGAGTTTCTGAGCATAGTCATTCAATCTCTATTAGAGACCGATTTGCTTGTTCATTTTGCTGAAGGATCATGTTTGGATCATTTGATGGAACAGCATCTGTACAGCAGAATTTAAGCCTCCAGAATTCATACTTTTGAGAGTTGCAACATGGACAATTACTAAGAGGAAGACTGTGATAAGTAACTTAGAAGCAGTTACTTCTAAGGCAGGAGCCAAGAGTGACCAAATTAAAATAAAAGAATACCAGTCTCAACCTGAAGCGGCCACACAATCAGATATGAGGATATTAGCCAAATTGCATAATTTTATGATTTAGATGTTGGCTTCCCAGATAATTTTAGCATAGTACTCTGGATCTTTTAGTAAAGATCCAGAGATCTATAGTTATGTAAGTACAACATTTTCCCCTAAGTCCCATCCTAAAAAAATGTGTTTACACATGTTCCATTTTGAAAGATCTCTATTTTGAACCACCTGTCCAAATTTATGAACCCCTTGGGTGAGGAATTGCTTCAGTAATATTGTCATTCTTCTGCTATTCTCTGTACCGTTGCCCGTAGAATTCTGCCTACTTTTCAAGCCTCATGTGAAGTGTGAAATAGCAAAAAAGCAGTCTAAAATATTCCTTTGGTGGCTATTTTTTAAAATCTAAATCGAAGCCCAGAATTTCTCCTTTTTGAATTAAATTGTCTAAATGTCTGTTTTTCTTAGAAGGGAAATTGATGGGTCAAAATGAACCCAGGATGATATTAAGAACTATTTTCAAGGCTGTCATCAGTTTACTGACATTACTGATCCCTGTTCAATTTACAAATTTCTGATTACAGTCAATAGTCTTTTGTGCTTCAAATTACTCATATATGGATATCAAGTAGAAAAAGCATGACACCCATCCCATTACCTGGTACCAGGCCAATTCTATTTGACATCCACATATGAGTATTTTCAGTGAAAGCAGATCATTGTGTGGTTCCTCGCAAGTAGAATTGGATTTAAATCACAAAAGACTGTTGACTGCAATCTGTAAATTGGACTGGGATGAGGATTTAGCTTAACTAACACCTTTCTTATAAGGTCTGTAAAAGCAAGGCAGCCCCTCAATGTACCCCATGATTCCCTGGATTTTTCTATGCTCTATTTCTGTGAAAGCTGGATTGCGAAGACTAACTCCTCTGTAGATTTCTTTTTTCTACAGAAAAATGAACATTCCTTTCTAGATTTGACATGTTAGAAACTTTAGATTTCTGTCTGGTCTATTGTGGTTTTGCCATCTAAATAAGCGGCTTGGTAGTTCAGTTCAGTTAGCAAATATTATAAAAAGGACTGTGTTTTGTCTGATTTGTAACAAAGAAATGGTACCAAATGAAGCTGGGTAGCTCCCAAAGTAAAATCTCCCATTAGAATATAATGGCTTTTGAAATGAAAAATTAACATTGTGAGATAAAAATTCTGTGTACTTCTTTCCGTGTATCAGATGTAATGTATTCCACATGTACAACAAGGGAGTGGATAAAAGGACATGTGTTGTTGCAAAGTTTCTGTATTTTTTCTGATGTGGCAAAACATTAAGTTTCTATTTTAAGTTAATGAATTGTGAAAAGTGAAGCATGTATATTGTAATCCTTTAGAGCAACCGGTGGGAAAAACATGAGAAGGCATAGTAAATAAAAAGCCAATAATTAAAATGGTTTACTAAAAAATACTTGAAATTCAAAAGAGTAGAACAAAGGGAAAACTGGAACAAAAGACAAAGGGACTAATAGACAAACTAATAATAATATTTTAGACTTAAATTCAACCATATTAATAATTACATTAAATGTAAATTTTCTTTTAATTAAAAAAAACAGATATTGTCAATAAGAAAAAAAAAATCCAACTATTTGCTATCTACAAGAAACCCACTTAAAGTATAATGATATAGATAGGCTAAAAATAGAAGCCTGAAAAATGATATACCATGGAAATACTAAAGAATAAAAAGAAGCTGGAGAGCCTATTTTAATTATCAGACAAAAGAAACTTCGGAACATGGAAAATTACTAGGAATAAAGAGGGACTCCAGTATTCTGGCCTGGAGAATTCCATGGACTCTGTAGTCCATGGGGTCACAAAGAGTCGGACACGACTGAGCAGCTTTCACCTTCACTTTCAAAGAGGGACTTAACACAATTATTAAAGGCTCAATTTACCAATGAAGCATTAAGATTTTAAAAGTGTATGCATTAACAACAGACATTAAAAAACTCTGCTTAAAGTGATGCAAATGCTGATAGAAGTTAAAGGAAACATAGACAAGTCCAGAATTATAATTACAGACTTTAATATTCTTCTCTTTATAATTATTTTAAAAGTAGATACAAAATCACCACAGATTTCAAAGACTTGAATAATTTTATCAACCAACTAATCTGATTGTCATTTATAAAGCATTCTATTCAACAACAGGTACTTATTTATTTTTAAGGGTACATAGATAACTCTTAATGACCTCATGGACTATACAGTCCATGGATTTCTTCAAGCCATAATACTGGAGTGGGTAGCTTCTCCAGGGGATCTTCCCAACCCAGGGATCGAACCTAGGTCTCCTGCGTTGCAGGCAGATTCTTTACCAGCTGAGCCACCAGGAAAACCCATAGATAACTCACCAAGATGGTTCATGTTATGAGTCATAAGAAACTTATTATATTAAATGAAATAATGCAACTGATATTATCTAATTATAAAGGAAATAAAAATTAAAAACAAAAAATTACTTGGAAATTTTGTAAATATTTGTAAATTAGCATAATCCTATAGAAAATACAGATCAAAAAGGAAGTCTCAAGGGAAATCAGACAATATTCTGAACAAATAGAAATTAGAATGTATTAAAATTTATGAGATACAGTTAAAGTAGTCCTTAGAGGGAAATTTGTAGCACTCAGAGCTGATAATGGAAAAAGAAAATTATCTCAAACAGATAGGATAAACATTAATAAACTACAGGATTAGTGCAAACTATACCAAAAACAAGCAGAAAGAAGGAAATGATAAAGAAAGGAACACAGATCAAGAAACTGGAAATAAGCAAAAAAATAAAAAACAATAGAGGTAAACCAATAAGTGCTAAAAGATATTTCCTTGATAGATTAATAAATTGACATACCTCTAGCAAGACTGATGAAGAGCAAAAGAAAGAAGGCACAAAATACCAATATTAGTAAGAAAAGTATCACTTCAGTCTAACATATATTAAAAGAAAATTAAGGGACTGCTATGAGTAACTCTATACACATAAATTTCATAGCTTAGATGAAATAGACTGATTTCTTGAAAAACACAGCAAAATGATAGAGAGCCCAAAGAGTCCCATATCTATTTGAGAAATTGAATTTGTTGTTAAAGATAGTCCAAAAAAGAAAAACTCCACGCCCAGATGATTTCATTAGTAAATTATACGAATATTTTTGAAAGAAATAACACCAATTTTGCATAATGCCTTCCACAAAATAAGGACCACCTCCCAACTTGTTTTATATACCTAGCATTACTTTGATTCTTTGATACCATATCCAGACAATGGTAGTACAAGAAAATAAAACTATAGATCAATATCTCTCATAAACACAGATGCAAAAATCCTCAACAAAATGCAGTAAATTAAATTAAGCATAAAAAAGAACAATACTTAATGATCAAATGGAGTTTATCTTGGGAATGCAAGGTTGATTCACCATCTAAAAATCAATGTTAACTCACCGTACTAACAGACTTAAGAAAAGCCACATGATCATATCAATTGATGCAGAGGAATCACTTGAGAAATTTAATGTCCATTCATGATAAAATCTCCTCACAAACTAAAAGGAAGATGGAACTTTTGTAATACAGCAATGGGCATCTGCAAAAACAGTTAGCAGTAACCTAAAACTAACATACCCACATCTCTTAAGTCTCCTGCATTGACGGGTAGGTTCTTTACCACCAGTGCCAACTGGGAAGCCACGCCTGACATATCTGGTGGTAATAAAGACTGGAACGGTTCTTCTGGAAACGTTTGGCAGTTAAACATATACCTATCACAGCTGATTCCTAGGTACTGACTTTAAAGAAAAAGAACTTATGTTCACACAAAAGCATGGATGTGAATGTTTATAACAGTATTATCCATAATTGCCCCAAAGGAGAAACAAACTAAATTTTCTTCAGTGGGTGAATGGATAAACAAACCTTGGAATACATTGCAACTATGAAAAGAAATGGACTACTGACACACACAACAATGTGGCTGTATGTTTTGTATTAAGCTAAAGAAGCCAATCTTTAAAGTTTAAGTTTACATGACATTCTGAAAAGGACAAAACTATTGGGACAGAGTAATAGCACTTAACCAAGCTTGCATGTGAGGTGAGAGTGACTACCTCCCGAACAGTAAGAAGGATTTGGGGGGAGTTTGGGAATTGCTCTGTATCCTTTTGTGTGGCACTTACAAGAATCTGTACATGTGGCCTCCTGGTTAAGAATCCACCTTGTAACGTAGGGGATGTGGATTCATTCCCTGGTTGGGAAACTAAGATCCCACATCCCCTGGGCAGCTAAGCCCAAGAGCTGCAACTAAAGATTCTGCACGAAGCAACAGAGATCCTGTGCCACTACTAAGAACCAGTCTGACCAAATGAATAAATAAGTAAATGAATATTAAAAACTATACTTAATGACCAAAGCATTATATTTTTGTTATTATTACTGTAATAAATAATCTTTGGATTATTTATTAATAAATAATTATTTTTATTTATAAATAAATAAAATTATTTATTAATAAATAATCCAAAGATTATTTATTACATAGCACAATTTAACAGTCTAAAATCTTAGGCTTAAGGTCTGGAAAAAACAATTTAAATCAGAATCTCCTATGATTTAGACTAGCATTAGAAAAGTTCATAAGGCTAAACACTTTAAAAAAAACCTGTCAATTCAATTTCTTTATTCAGTTCAGTCACTCAGTCATATCCGACTCTTTTCGACCCCATGAACCGTAACACACCAGGCCTCCCTGTCCATCACCAACTCCCAGAGTCCACCCAAACCCATGTCCATTGAGTCGGTGATGCCATCCAACCATCTCATCCTGTCATCCCCTTCTCATGCCTCAATCTTTCCCAGAATAAGGGTCTTTTCCAGGTCTCTGAAAAAAATTTTGTGTCCCAAGACACATAGAACTAATGGGAAAAAATTTTAAAATAGTAATCATTACAAATTAAACCCAAATCTTGTACTAATTAAAATATTGTTCAAACATTATTTTTTTTTACATAAAAAATAGCAAAAAAGATGTGGATAAAACCAGGGAAAAGATGTGGAGTTATTTTTAGGTTAGAATTACATCACTTTACGAAATTCCTTGCTGGTCCAACGGCTAGGACTCCACACTTTCACTACGGAAGCATGGGTTCTATCCCTGGGGAGCTAAGATCCTGCAAGCTGAGTGGCTTGAAAAAAAAAAAATTAATTACATCACTAATTTGTTCAAAGCTTATCTATTTATCAAGTATGTTTTAAGACCATTGAATTAATTTCAAAATCTCTGAGTGTCTAGCTTTTCTTCTACTTGGGGTCAAAGATGATTAACCAAATTCATGGTTAAGGCTTTTCTTCTGAGTTACCATTTTAGCTGGGAAAACATACAAAAGAAGCACAGTTAACATATTCTCTCTCTCTCTTTAAAAAAATTCTTGACTACCTAGAGTAGACACTTCTTGAGTGTGTAAATTAGTACAAAACAATATTTTAACAATCAATTAATCTCTAAGTTTTACAAGAGTAGGGGAAAGGAGAAAGAAAGAAAAAGGAAAACGTAGCTGGCTTTAGACAAATATAAAAGTATCATTGAAAAAGGCTAATTACCCCCTCTCTACAAGGAGGGAGTAGGCTTAGATATGGGAAAACCCATCTTCACCCTTAAACCCTTTCAGGCTAGCATGAGTGTGCATATGCCCGCCCCCTCTCCACACCACCCCCGAACACAAACAGGGTCAAGATAAGGGGAGAGAGGCAGAGACAGGCTGAGAGAGAGAGAGATAGATCGACTATGGCCCGTATAAAGAGTACCATGTGATCCAGGAATCTCATTCCTAAGCATTTATTTGGAGAAAGCTCTAATTCCAAAAGATACTTGGCACCCCAGTGTTCATAGCAGCACTATTTACAGTAGCAATTCATGGAAACAACCTAAATGTCCATCAACAGATGAACGGATAAAGATATATATATAGATATATATATATATATAAATGGAATATTCAGTTCAGTTCAGTTGCTCAGTTGTGTCTGACTCTTTATGACCCCATGAATCACAGCACGCCAGGTCTCCCTGTCCATCACCAACTCCCGGAGTTCACCCAAACTTATGTGCATCGAGTCGGTGATGCCATCCAACCATCTCATCCTCTGTCGTCCCCTTCTCCTCCTGCCCCTAATCCCTCCCAGCATCAGAGTCTTTTCCAATGAGTCAACTCTTCGCATGAGGTGGCCAAAGTACTGGAGTTTCAGCCTCAGCATCAGTCCTTCCAATGAACTTAGCCATAAAAAGAATAAAATAATGTCATTTCCAACAACATGGATAGGCCTGGATGTTATCATACCAAGTGAAATAAGTCAGAGAAAGACAAATATATCATATCACTTACATGTGGAATCACAAAAAATACAAATGAACTTATTTATAAAACAGACTCATAGACATAAAAAGCAAACTTACAGCTACCAAAGGGGAAAGGGGTAGGGAGGAATAAACTGAGAGTTTGGGATTAGCAGATACAAACTACTATATATAAAATAGATAACCAACAAGGCCCTACTGTACAGGGAACTATACTCAGTATCTAGAAAGTAACCTCAAAACTGAATCACTCTGCTGTATACCTGAAAATAACACAACATTGTAAATCAACTATGTTTCAATAAAAATAAAAAAAGCAGCAACTCAAGCCTTTGACAATTCTATCAAATGTACAATTTAAAGCTCCAATATCTTTTGATCACTGAAGCACAAAAATAAAAAGGAGGATTTCTCCTTTGTTATCAAAGTGATCTCTCTTTTATGTTGACAAAACAGAATCTTGTAAGTGTTGCTTCCCTTTTTTTCGAATGTACTTTTCAAATGAATAACCTTATTCTTGTTAAAATTTCCCAAAGTGGTCCCTGGGTGTTAGTAATAGAATTATGCCAGGTACAGAAAAATGTATATGAAAGAAAACAGAAATCAAGGAGGCACTCAGCCAGGCAGGCAAACTGATGGAGAAGGTCCCATTAGAATTGCAATCATGACCAAAAATGATGGTTATGCAAACCTCTAACCTCTAGAAGCTGACAAAAGAGTATTTGTCACCAGCTGGGGTCCAGTGACCTCTCCATCTCTAGGTAGACAAAACCAAATGAAGCACTTCTCAGGGATACAAAGAGCAGACTGAGGAAGATCCTAATAAAATGTTGAAAAGGTGTCACAGGTCAAAGACTGTCCAAGGAACTTATCTGTCAAGAACTACTGGACTTGGCAGTTCTTAGGGATGACTTGAGGCCTTGCTCTCAAGTTCATGACCCTCCTCTTCCTTAACTTGTCCTACAGACTCAAACAGAAAGTGACAAGAGAAGACAGAAACAAACAGTAGCAGGTTCCACCATGGGGGAGAGATTTCAGTGGGGATGGGCCAGTCAGTGATTGGCATCTGGAGAACCGTTCAAACCTTCTGATAAGTGATCTGGTAGTGCTATTTATAGAAGGTAGAATGAATGACCGCCTAAAAGTTTCACCTGACCATGTGCTCCGTTGTGTCCGATTCTTTGCAGCCCCATGGGCTGTGGCCCACCAGGCTACTCTGCCCATGGTGGGAGGTACAACTTCTTACTCCAGGGGATCTTCCTGACCCAGAGATGGAACCCATGTCTCTTACATCTCCTACTTTGGCAGGTGGATTTTTTGCCACTAGCACCAGCTGGGAAGCCCTCATCTGATAATAGAAATTATGTAATACATGGTTCTCAGTTTATTAGGGACTGGGGTTGCTAAGGATTTTTTGCTTATAAAGTCACATGAAGATTATAATTTTTACTTATTCATTTCAGTTTTTTGCTGAGTAATTCGAGATTTGAATTCAATAAAAGATTCTGGGGTATAAGAATACCATCTATGAAATACTTTAAAAGTGATAATAAACTTGTGGTGATATAAATATGAATTCAGTCTTGTCCCAATCTTGGAGAGGTTTCCAGTCTAAATAGATACATATTTAAAATAACAAGAGGGCATCCATGTGTTGTTTTTGTCGTTCAGAAAATGAAGTTCCAGTTCAAATTATATTTACTATTGCTTCTGATAAATATTTAAAATATAACATTACGAAAGTGTTTTTCAATTTCCATTTTCTAAGAGGTTTTTATAAGGAATATGGTTGGATTTTGCCAATTATCTGAGATTTTTAAATTTAATTAATTTGGCGGTGCTGGGTCCCCACTGTCGCAC
>NW_011494670.1:3610569-3614794 GCF_000754665.1 Bison bison bison | reverse complement strand
TCTCTAGTTGCGGCCAGTGGGGCCTACTCTCTACCTGCAGTATGTGGGCTTTTCTTTGCAGTGGCTTCTCTTGTTGCTGAGCCAGGGCTCTAAGGCACTCGGGCTTCAGTAGTTGTGGATCCCTGGCTGTAGAGCACAGGCTCTATAGTTGTGGCACATGGGCTTAGTTGCCTGAGGCATGTGAGATCCTCCTGCGCCAGGGATTGAATTGGTGTCTACTGCACTGGAAGGCAGATTCTTTACCACTGAGCCACCAGGGAAGCCCTATCTGAGATTTTTATCAGGAATATGGTTGCCTTTTCTACATCACTGGATATGATGTGATTTTTCTACTTTAATAAATGTCTTAATATTGAATGGGCTTCCCTGGTGGCTCAGTGATAAAAAAATCTGCCTGCCAATGCAGGAGATGTGGGTTTGATCCCAGGGTTGGGAAGATATCCTGGTGAAGGAAATGGCAACCCACTCCAGTATTCTTGCCTGGGAAATCCCATGGACTGAGGGGCCTGGTGGGCTATACTCCTTGGGGTCCATAAAGAGTCAGACATGAGTTAGCAAGGAAACGGTGACAATATTGAACTGCTCTGCTGTTCCTGATATGAAACACACTTGCTTTTGTACTTCTTTATTACACTTCTGGAATAGGTTTTTTAACATTGTATTTAGGATTTTGGCATCTGTATTCATAGACACTCTTTAAGTTTCACTGCTGCTAAGCTGCTAAGTCACTTCAGTCGCGTCCGACTCTGTGCGACCCCATAGATGGCAGCCCACCAGGCTCCCCCGTCCCTGGGATTCTCCAGGCAAGAACACTGGAGTGAGTGGGTTGCCATTTCCTTCTCCAATGCAGGAAAGTGAAAAGTGAAAGTGAAGTTGCTCAGTCGTGTCTGACTCTTAGCGACTCCATGGACTACAGCCCACCAGGCTCCTCCGTTCATGGGATTTTCCAGGCAAGAGTACTGGAGTGGGGTGCCATTGCCTTCTCTGATTCCTTGTTTCAGAAATGTTTGATAGAGTTTTTCTCCAAAATTATTTAGTCCTGTTGTCTTTTTGGGTTGAAAATCTTCTCACTTTTTTCTTCAGTTCAGTTCAGTCACTCAGTCATGCCCAACTCTTTGCGACCCCATGGGCTGTAGCACTCCAGGCCTCCCTGTCCATCACCAACTCCCGCAGCCTACTCAAACTCATGTCCATTGAGTCGGTGATGCCATCCAACCATCCCATCCTCTGTCGTCCCCTTCTCCTCCCGCCTTCAATCTTTCCCAGCGTCAGGGTCTTTTCAAAAGAGTCAGCTCTTCGCATCAGATGGCCAAAGCACTTTTTTCTTACCTGTTTGATTTATTCAGTGCCTCCACCACAACGTACTAAACGTCTGTATCCAGTAACTCTGGGAAATAGTCTGGGTGTGGGCAGTTACTGCATTGAGCAGTGCATCCATGTGTGGGTCTAAGAATCTACTCAAATTTCCTACCTCATCTTGAAGCAGTTTGGCAATTTTTGTTTTTCTAGTATATGATATGTTTGACCTGGATTTTCTAATTTATTGTCATAGAATATATGAGTGTATTTCCCCTTATATTTCTAATAGTTTATTTTTTTTCTTTTTATTTCCTGGTCAGGCAGTGCTATATAAAACAAAATCTAAAAATGATACATTATTATAATAATTGCTAATGCTTTCATAGTACTTCCAATTTATTCTGTTTTTCTTATACTATTTTATATAATCCTCAGAAATCTATGAAGTAGACCTAAACTGTAAGCTTATACCCTTTTAAAGATCCTATGCCAACTTCCTATATGGCATATTGAAATCTGATTTTGTGTCTTGCCTTTATTTCTTTTTTTCCCAAAGGAACATTTCTATCCACCCCTCCTTTTTTTTTTTTCTTGTTTAGCTTAAGTATTTAAGTGTCTCCATAAGAAATAAATACTAGAGAGAAGAAATGAGGCCAAGAACAGCACCACAAAGGAAAAGATAGATAGTTTTTTAAAAAGAAATACCTCTTGCTGTCTTTTTTGTTTTGGAGCAAATGTTTACTTGTTAAATAACTGGTATGAACATTCTTAAAGCTCTTACAAGACAAAGCTAGGAAAAATTAGATGTACTGAAATTGTAAACAGTATAAAACCTCCATGGGTGGACAGGAATCAGAAGATAATAGTCTCAAATATTTCTCTTAGAGAAGAGGTCTTGGAATTTGATTTGTGTAGGTATAGAAGGCAGAACTAACTCAGACAAGTTGCCCAGGAAGTAGATATTGAATAAACTTGAGGGAGAACTTTCTAGGAATTGGAGCTTCTGTCTATGAAGCTTCTATACACATGAACTTGGGCAAACTCTGGGAGATGGTGAGGGACAGGGAAGCCTGGTGCTGGCTGAAGCCTGGCATGCTGCAGTCCATGGGGTCATGAAGAGTCAGACACGACGTGGCAACAGAACAACATCTGTAAAGAGGAGGGACTGCCTCACAGTGTAATGAATTTCCTCCTCACATAGGATGACCATATGAAATTTTGAGAGTGAAATCATATACTAATAATTATAGTTTCATAATTAAAAAAATATGAAATTGATAAATTGTAAAAATTTTTTATTGGTAAACTTATATAATGAAAGTTTATTCAAAAACTTTAAAAATAAAATTCTTAATAAAGATAAATCTATGTATATTAAAGCAAAATATGAAAATTAGTATGGATTATCCCTTATGATTATACAGTGAAAGTAAGAAATAGATTTAAGGGACTAGATCTGATAGAGTGCCTGATGAACTATGGACGGAGGTTCATGACATTGTACAGGAGACAGGGATCAAGACCATCCCCAAGAAAAAGAAAGGCAAAAAAGCAAAATGGCTGTCTGAGGAGGCCTTACAAATAGCTGTGAAAAGAAGAGAAGCGAAAAGCAAAGGAGAAACGGAAAGATATAAGCATCTGAATGCAGAGTTCCAAAGAATAGCAAGAAGAGATAAGAAAGCCTTCCTCAGCGATCAATCCAAAGAAATAGAGGAGAACAACAGAATGGGAAAGACTAGAGATCTCTTCAAGAAAATCAGAGATACCAAAGGAACATTTCATGCAAAGATGGGCTCGATAAAGGACAGAAATGGTATGGACCTAACAGAAGCAGAAGCTATTAAGAAAAAGTGTCAAGAATACACAGAAGAACTGTACAAAAAAGATCTTTGTGACCGAGATAATCACGATGGTGTGATCACTCACCTAGAGCCAGACATCCTGGAACGTGTAGTCAAGTGGGCCTCACTACGAACAAAAGCATCACTTTTGTGATGCATCACTACAAACCAAGCTAGTGGAGGTGATGGCATTCCAGTGGAGCTATTTCAAATCCTGAAAGATGATGCTGTGAAAGTGCTGCACTCAATATGCCAGCTAATTTGGAAAACTCAGCAGTGGCCACAGGACTGGAAAAGGTCAGTTTTCATTCCATTCCCAAAGAAAGGCAATGCCAAAGAATGCTCAAACTACTGCACAATTGCAATCACCTCAATGGCACCCCACTCCAGTATTCTTGCCTGGAAAATCCCATGGATGGAGGAGCCTGGTAGGCTGCAGTCCATGGGGTCGCTAAGGGTCAGACACGACTGAGCGACTTCACTTTCACTTTTCACTTTCATGCATTGGAGAAGGAAATGGCAACCCACTCCAATGTTCTTGCCTGGAGAATCCCAGGGACGGGGGAGCCTGGTGGGCTGCCGTCTATGGGGTCGCATAGAGTCGGACACGACTGAAGCGACTTAGCAGCAGCAGCACACTCTAGTAAAGTAATGCTCAAAATTCTCCAAGGCTTCAGCAATACATGAACCGTGAACTTCCAGATGTTCAAGCTGGTTTTAGAAAAGGCAGAGGAACCAGAGATCAAATTGCCAACATCTGCTGGATCATGGAAAAAGCAAGAGAGTTCCAGAAAAACACCTACTTCTGATTTATTGACTATGCCAAAGCCTTTAACTGTGTGGATCACAATAAACTGTGGAAAATTCTGAAAGAGATGGGAATACCAGACCACCTGACCTGCCTCTTGAGACACCTGTATGCAGGTCAGGAAGCAACAGTTAGAACTGGACATGGAACAACAGACTGGTTCCAAATAGGAAAAGGAGTATGTCAAGGCTGTATATTGTCACCTTGCTTACTTAACTTATATGCAGAGTACATCATGAGAAACTCTGGGCTGGAAGAAGCACAAGATGGAATCAAG